>NW_017100212.1:897722-902203 GCF_001263275.1 Habropoda laboriosa | reverse complement strand
ACACACGGTGAATCTTTGTCTCTCCCTCTCTCAAACACGCGCACGTTGAATCTTTGTCTCCCCTGCTCTCAAACACGCGCACGTTGAATCTTTGTCGCTTCTTCTCTCTTTCTCTGAAACACATACACGTCGAATCTTTGTCTCTCCCTCGCTTTCTCTGAAGCACATATACCCGTTGAATCTTTGTCTCTCCCTCTCCCTATCTTTCTCTATCTCAAACACACACGCACGTTGAATCTGTACCTCTCTCTCTCTCTCTCTCAAATACACACACTCGTCGGATCTTCATCTCTCTCTCTCCGTCTTCCTAACTCTTTCTCAAACACACACACGTCGCGATCAGGCATATCTTTTTTCACAGTGCTCGCATGTTCCCATCACTCGCGCGCGTACACCGCGGGCTCGATCGATTTCTATTAAAATGAAAACGTCGAGACGCGCCGTGAAAAGGGGCTGCAGGGCGTAGCGGAACGTGTAATTCACCGACACCCGGCTGAATTATTGGCGTCGATCGAGCCAGATGCGCGCGGATCGTTCGCCGACACAGAGAAACATCTAACAGAGAGAGGCTAGTAGAATCTCCTCCTTCGCTTCTCTCCTTCTTCCTCGTAACTCGTCTGGAAATCGAATAGAGGCAAAGTGAAGTCGCCTCGAATACGACTACAGTTCGGATTAACGCTGTGCATCGCGTAGTCAACCGCTAATCGCTTAATTAGTCGCGCCTCGACGTTCCTCACAGACGAACGAAAGGATCCAACCGCGTTACGATCGAGCCACGGCGGCTCTACCTCGTCCATCGTCCATCCGTGCGCTACCACGGATTCCACAGGAGGTTTAACGGTAATTTGAATAACCCAGCTGGGAAAATCGATGTGCCTGATGACCGTAGAAAAATCCATGGGATCTACCGATGGCTAGAATGTCAGCAGAGGTTTAATAAGCTGGTTTCTTTTGGTCAGCTTTTTTCGGCTCGGTTGCTTAGCAGATTCCTTGATGGGAGACGAATGTGCTTGTGGGTTAGGTAACAGTTAGAATTGTCGGTTCGTGAGGTACTTAAGAAGGATTCTGGAATGGAGGAGGGGAAAAATTGAATAAATCTTCGTTTAATGCGGTGTCGTTCGAATATTCCGACGAAAATTCTTCGCGAATAACTCGCAAGGATTCTGCTATGCGACTTTCTAAAGAGAAAGAGATCACGACGAAATTAACCCTGGAAAGACGGAGCTTCGTTACTTTGAAGAACAGGAGTGGGAACGTTCAAGCTCGACAATTTTTAAGAGAAACGATAAAAGCATAAGCGGCAACAAAGAATTCTTCACAAATTTTCTAAATAAGAGAAATCAAACATTTTCTAAACTCGCGAGCTCGAAGAGTCTTTCTAAGGTTAAACAACACTAGTGTTGGTCGTCCTTGGAAGGACTCAAGAGTACCTCAGCTTTACAGCTTATACCCTCTTTCAGACCGGGTTTCTACTTTCCATCGAAACCACCAACCGAAGAACAACCCGGAGAATGAGCGAGGACGCCCGACCGTGCTTGAACCCCAACTTGGCGATAAGGATTTTTGCTCTTGGACTTTTTCAATTTCTAGACGTTAAGTAAGGATGGAACTAACGTCTGTGTGAAATTTCAGCCAGATAAAACCAGCAAAATCACGGCTTCCAGAGACGGATGTGGAGCGGTCACCCATCTTCTTACGGAACGCCGCCCAGTGCATCTTGACTTCGGTGATCGAACGGGAACCGGTAGACATGCACGGCTACGGCCGCTGGTTCTAAGGTTAAACACACAAGTATCGTGAAAAAGCGTTCTCTTCGACGTTTCCATCTAATAAGCACCGTCGTTATCCCAGTTCGCAATTCATCACCAGTCGCCATATCTTGGTCGTCGAGTACAAATATCCAGGTTCCTTTCATCGCGTCGTAGAAACTGATTTTAATTGGAGACAGGCTGGCAGGAAAGGCGGTCTCGGCGAAAGACAGAGAGGAGACGATCATTTCCATTACACAGGGACCTGTAGGACCTCGTCTAAACACGCTGATAAGTAAAATTATCGCGGTCGGCGCGCGAGCGTGCGGCAGGTTTGACCCTGTGCCGCGACTATCGGCCACGACTTGGCTCTGGATTAACACTCGTTAGCTCGCTCGAGAGACGCTATAATCGCTTAATTAGTCGGTCCGCGGCACCAACACGCTCTCATCCCGCGAGAATAATCGATTCCCCGTATGTTTCTCATGGCAAACCGAGGTTTCACCGCGCTAATGCCGATCCACACCGAAACATCTGCAATTATAATCGCCGCGCGACGGACAGGTAGCCTAACTCCGACCTTCTGCCATTCTGTCGCCTCTAACCAACGACTTTTACGAATTTTTCAAAACTTCCACTCGTGAAACTTCGACGAAATTTTATGAATTTCCCTTCTCATGCTACTTCTCCGTTCGTCGATTAAAATTGAAGGGTGTACTCGTAGAAAACTGAAGATTAAACAGTGTACACGGTTAAGTTAGTCCGATTCTAGGGCAAAGTGTTCTGGCAAATAAAAGATTTCTCTTTCCAGGTCTACATCTATATGATCGACTTGATCTGTTCTTATGGTTTTCGGAAGTAATAGCCACTTTCACGCGATTGCCTCGAGCTTCTAAGCGTCAGCTATGTGGACGTTAGAATTAGAGGAAGACTAATCAGGGATTAGTGGTCTGGCAAACAAAGGATTTCTCTTTCGACCTCTTGTTCGTCCAACGTTTTTTTTTTTTTTTTTTCTAAACATAGAATTAACTCGGAGGATTTTTACATTCCCTGTCGTATTTCGTCTCTGATATTTAGATCGCAGACTATAATCTCAGATGTCAGGATAAAGGTAGAGAAAGAAAGAACTGTGTCTAAATTCTTCTTTAATCATATACGTATGTAGAAACGCTTTTTCTCCGTTGTAATTAAAATTGAAGTCTCTCGATCACCCGCTGATTTACTGGCAAACAAGCCAACGCGATCCGAAGCAACAACGTCTTTACCAACCTGTTCGTGTTTCACACCGTGTCACGTTTTTTCCTCCTTCTTTTCTTCTCTTTAATACGTGGACGTTAACCGATCTCACGGAAATTGCCCGCGCGAATCCGATCCGGCAAGTGGGGAACGTATTAAGCGTTGATTAATACCCGGGGGAACATCTTATTTGCGGAAAGTCTTCGCACAAAGGCCAGCGCGTGTTCACTACTTAGGCTAGAATGTTCGCGGTAATGCGAAAAAAACCACCGACCTCTATTAACCTTCAATCTTTCACCTTTCGACAGACTATCGACTTCTGCGTACCGCTCGTCGATCATGCAGCGACGTGCGAAGCACGAACGGCGCCTCGCAACTGCTCTTTCCGTGTTTCGCGCACGCGGAAATATATCAAGACGTCGCGGGAACGCTTGAAAATTCGCCGACATAATGTTCAACTTATTGCCAATAAGCGCTTCTTCCGACGATTTTTTTAAATTTCCCAATTAATCTCTTTTTTTTAACTTGCGAGCTAGTATTTAGGGATTTTTGTATTTCTCGTAGAAAATTAATAACGTTTAGCCCACTGCCAGTGATCGCTTCTTCCGAGGATTTTTCGAAACTTTCCAATTCATTTTGTTTTTAAATTTGCATACCAATATTGTGGAATTCCCCTGTTTCACGTAGAAAATTAATAACGCTTAACCGATTGCCAGTAATTGCTTTTTTGTAGAAATTTTCAAAACTTCCCCATCCATTTTTTTTTTCTTAATTTTTATGCTAATTTTTCTTCTTCAAACGCGCATGCAAGTATTCAAGAATTTTTCCGCCAAGCCGCGATCTCTCTCGCGAGAAGTGTTTACCAATAGCGTGTCAACAACTCCACGCGTGAAAAAGTCCCATCGGACGACTCCAGCCGTTCTTCATACACGAAACAGGTGGATAAGCATAGTCATAGTTTAGCAGTGAAAGGGTTAAGGTCCCACGGTCTTCGAGTAAAATTTACGATAGGCCATGCACGCTAACAATGTACACTTGGCGAGAAACAGAAAACCGTAAATAATAGCAACTATGTTGCATACAAGCTACCCACACTAGTACACACTCCTTCGATTCAATATTCCACCTTGGTTCGGCGAACCTTCAACAACCGATCTGAAAACAACCGAAGAACCTAGAAAACAGAATCCCAATTTCTATCAGCATCAATTTCTATCGCAACTTTCCATCAGGTTTCCAACAACCACGTAGCCAGCACACATCGACGCTTGACCCCCGTTCGAGAATCGCATCGCGACGCTAAGATGACGCCGGAACCACGCCTTGACTTTATCTCTCGATCGTTCTTCTCTCTTTCGAGAGAGAGAGATCGCGAGTCGGCCAATTAGCAGGCCAGGCGGCACAGGATGGATCTCCTCTCTCGGAAACGCTGCTACCGAACGGATCGTTAAGCGCGAAACGAATTCAGCGCGCGTCGGAAAGGGAAAACGAGCGATG
>NW_017100212.1:894582-897592 GCF_001263275.1 Habropoda laboriosa | reverse complement strand
GGGAAACTCGACGATATCATTAACCTCTTCTCGTGAAACGAACGTCGAGAGAAGATGAAAACCTCGGGAATAGACGGAGGCAATTTGCTGGGAAGAGAGAACCGAGAGCGCAGCGCGGCGCAGCGAGATGAAATTGTGGGCGGCAGTCGTTTGTAATATTAAACTGAGAAAGAAGTAATTTGTCGACGGCCTGGATAGCTCAATTGGCCGGCGGGTCGGTTGTCCGGCAAATCGAGAATCCGGATTCTAATTTCTCTATCGGACGATCGATGGAGCGATTCTGTGGATGATGGATCAATGACGAGATATTTTTGTAGGTATTTAGTGGATCATCGCCTATTAGTTAACCTAGTTTTTCAAAAAATTATACCTAACATTGATAAATTGTAACCCAAAAAATTTATCTCATTTATTTATAAGTATCTCCTTCAGATGTGACGATGCGAAGGAGCTTTCGCGTGCAATTCGAACGATACCGCGGGACCTATAGGCTGCGCCGAATATTTCCGTTTCAAGGTCACCTTTTCCCTATATAAAAGTATCACTTTCTCTTGTACATTGTGCCTGATATTAAAATGCATTCAGAGACATACAAAATAATACAATCCCAAACTCTTTGACCTGAAAAATGAAAATTAAAACCGATGTCTATCACAGTTTGCAATCTTCAGCAACGATGGAAGACGATCACTGACCCATTTCAACGGAGACACTCTACATATCCCAAGTAAACCCCGAAAGGAAAATCCCTCTTAACCCTAAATCCAACGCAAACACAGAGCAAGTTCCATCAGTTTCTCACAGAAGCAAATCCGCAAGATGGACTCGTAAGAACGGAGCGAAAGAAGGCTGGCAAGAAGCGGCGATGAAAGAGGGAACAGCATGGGAGAGGAGTTCGCACGGAGCGTGTGCCACTAGACGCGGCGGCGGAAAACTTTCTCAGAAATCCTCATCTCGATCTCGTCCGAAAGTATTCCAGTACGTATACACACACGCTCGGCGGCCAGTGTGGTCTAGAATGCGCGCGGCGAGTTCGTGCGTGGCTAATGCGCTCGATCCAATCGGCCGGGTGATAACCATAATCACGTACCGGCTTGGTGTACCGAACGTGTCCGCACCGACTGCGTGCATCGCGCCTCCGACGACTTACGGTTGGTTTTATGGTGCGCGTGATTGCCAAGTGTTTATGTTTTTTAGATTGAGAAGTTCATTTTGTAGTTAGGGTGTTGGAGTTTCGTTTTCTTTCTTGCTTTCTTGTGGAACTGCGAACTTGCGCTTCGAGGATACACGGTGTTGATGAAATTTTTAGTACTGGATCGAATTGAGAACGTACTTGTACGTTAGTACTGTGTGAAATAGTATCCTGTGATTTTAGAGTGGAACTATTTTTAATTAACTTCGAATTGCTATGATTGAAATTTTTTATTAGAATTTTTTCCTCCAAAGAACGAATCTTCGACTGTTCGACGTCGTTTTAGGTTGTTTGATACGTTCAGTGGAAGAAATATGACGAGATCACATAAATAATGCAGCGCAAAAGACGCAGTGATGCATTTTACGATTTCTGGTAGCTGGTTCCTATCGATTCACTTGTAGAAATATTCGAAAATGTAAATTTTGACACCTGAGTGACCTCGCTATATTTCTTCCACCGACTGTACACGACACTCTTCGTCGATAAAATTTTCATTAAACGCGAAAAAATATAAAAATATATACAAAAAAAGATGAAAGTGTCAAGAATTCACTTCTATCCTTTCTGAAAAGCCTTAAAAAAAATGTATGCATTATTAACCCTTTGCGATCGGCACATTTCTCTGGTTGGACTATCAGCTAGTCGAAGCAAATTTAAATTTTCAAAGTTATTTTTGCATAGTTTATTTATTATATATATAAGGATATTGAAAAACAGAATATTTTGAAACTGATACATTTTGTTTAATACATACTAGTTATAGTGCATAAAAATAAAACGTTTTAATTTTTGTAATTTTCCAAAGTATGATACTTGACAAAACAAAGATCATGCCGCCATAGCGGCGACACCGATTTCTAGAAAAAAATTGAAATGCCGCCACTATGGCGGCACCGATCGCAAAGGGTTAACACGTCGAATACCGTTGGGGTCATGGGTCACCGGCGGTGCCAAGATTAGTAAAAGCAGTAAAATTTTCATCTAATGCATCACACAGCATATTTAAATAGTTTTTTTTATTTCTAACTGCTGACAATTGTTATTTGCGCAAATTGCGATGCGGTGTATGTAAATAAAAAATTCATTTCGACTCTGTGGACAAGTTACACAGAATTGGTCCGGCATTCAACGACTATTCTTTCGAGAGTTCCAAGGCCACGAATCACCTAACAGAGGGACACAGGGAACAGAGACTCGGCTTTCTCCGTTTCCTCAAGTGTGAGCCTAGCTTTTTCGCCTTTGGACGTCCTGTTCCTGTTGGCTCGATCGGCGAAGCCCCCGTGGCGGGTCCCACGCCCGCGCGATCCTCGTTATTTACGAGTAGAAACGGAGGGTCGAGGGCGGACCGGGCTGTCCGACGCTGAACGGGATCGAGCTACTAATTGGTGAGCGAATTTTAATCGGGCAACGCGCCACGCTCGAGCATAGGCGCCTCGATGGATCCAGCTATGGGAAAGCGTGTGTTCTACATTCGATAGAAGTCTGCATAGGATTTCCATGCGCGATAGCCGCAACCTTCTCCTTCTTTTTCAGCGAAACAACCGACGTGGAGGATGTTTTGTGTGAGAATTCGTGGACGCTGATGTCTGATTGATCGACGATCGCGAATAATCTGGTATGGTAGATTATCGTCGGTTTATGTTCGACACTCTTCACATTTACAGCGATATTTGATTTTTGGTACTTTGTAGTTGAGTTGGCAAAATTGACATTCAGGCCGTTTGATTTTTTCGAAGAAATCAATTCGCCATTCGCTGATTTTAACACGTTTCGCGCCTTTTTGTATATTTTTATTGCAAATATTAATATTATAAT
>NW_017100212.1:855811-894537 GCF_001263275.1 Habropoda laboriosa | reverse complement strand
TTTCTCCGCTGGTTGAGTAAGATCCACAGATGCAACACGCGGCGAAAACACTGTCACTTCCGCGTGGAAGTAAAACGAAAATTCGCCGGCACACAATAGACCACGCGACAGAAGAGCTTCATTCAGTCGAGTGTTTTCAATCTGTTCGAGACACGAGCGATCATTTTTCAGCTATCGCCACGGTTTTCCGAGGAAACGAGATCGCCGCGCGGCGTTTCGTGGAACTGCTCGTTCCAGGAGCGCAGATCGGTGATAAGAGCAGCCGATAACGGGTCTTCAGCGGGTGGGCGTACGTTGCGCTCACAGCAGCGATCGAAAGTATCTCTTGCAGTTATATTGATCGTCGATCGGACAGTCGAACCGCGAAATTCACCGTAGCAGAGGATCGAAGAAAAACACGGGAAAGAGGAGGAATGAAGCAAGTGAATTTAATCTTGCTTGATATTGGAAATTCGTGGATTCTATGACACGGGAGAATTTCATTTAAATGCAAAATTTTCACCTGCTTGCATAATTTGAAGAAATATTACCACGATTTTGTAAAATTTCGTAATATCGCAATCCCTGTTGCATTTTAATTTTAGTTCATATTGGAAATTCGTTCTGTGAAACAATATTACGTAGATTAAATGTGAAATTTAGGAAGTGTTGGTTCCCGAATTTTGTGAAATTTTGTTACACTAAAATAGAGATTGCTTATTATGTCCTACGATCGGTTCATTAGCTGAACCGTGCACTTGATTAAGCGAATGAAAATCGATCGACAACCATGTGAATTTCTCTCATTTTCTCCGAATGTGAATTAAATCTTGCACATTGAATGGCCACACGTGGACACATAAATAGGTTATAGAAAACAATTTTTTGAAACTCATACGTGAGTTCATAGCGTTGATAGAATCAACCCTTTCAATTCCCATAGGCTAATTAGGACCAATTCAATTCACGATCAAAAAGTCCTTCGACATAGCCAATAATTATAGAAAATTTGATCTAAAAATCTGAAAAAATGTGGTGCCTAAATATTTCTCAATAACACTTCACATCTTCCTATATTTCTGCGCTATTTCCAACAATACACACGTAATAATGAAAACAATCACTCCAAACTACCACAAACCTCCAAAAATCCCACTAATACAAATCCTATTCCGCTAATTCTCAAAAATAAGCTCGCCTTTCAGCTGCAGCACGCCGTCGCCGCGTCGTCCAATCGCGATACATCGGCAACGACGTTGAAGAACGGCGTACAGGTGTGCAGAGCGTACTTTAAGAGCGCGATGCTCGTTGGAAACAATCGTCAGTTCGCGTGCTGCCGCTTATCGGCGCAATTAACGCCGCGAATAAGTCATTGCGACGCAATCGAGCCACGTGAGTTGTCGCGCTCAAGAAGATCCAAACGTACGATAATTATTCGAACCGAGTAGAGAAGAAGAGACGGGCTCACGGCCCGTTCCTTCCATTTTTTCCGCTTCGTGCATCATTGAAACGCCTCTGAGCCGCGTTCCTTCCGATTTATTAACCCGCCATGAATCGTTCGCGGACGCTAATTGCAACCGGGCGATAGTAAAGCGGCGAGAAGCAGTTGAACGCTGCCGTGCAAACGCGACGCGTCTCGCCGGGACGCACGTAGCAATTACGACGCGTGGATTATTCGTCGACACGCGGCTCGTAAATGTCCGGCGAGGAAAATGATTCTCGGTTGGCGGCTCGCTCGGGGAAAATCGAAAAATTAATCTCACACTTTACGATCGTACGGTGCAATCGTTCCCTTAGAAGTTAACATTTTCTTTTCTCTCCTTCTTACGATTCGATTTTTATCGGAAATTTGTGTAATCGATAGACGCCTCGAAAGTGAGGATAATTGAATTTATTTCAGTCAATTATTGAATTAAACATAATAACAGTAAATCTCCGGGAAGATTCGTGACTCCGAAGACCAGCATCTCATCAGCTGACACCGAGTGTTTACAACAGCGGTCACTGACCCCGGCAACCTGTTGCGCATTCCACGTGATTCTTCGAGGATACTCGAAGAAATCAATTCTGCGAATCGGTTAGCCTGCGTGTTAAGGAGTCAATATTTAACGTTCGTCTGTGGTCATACTTGTACTGTTGAAATCGTGAGAGATATTTAACAGTTAACGCGAGAAATCTAGCGTCGTTGACATGAAATCATAAGGTAAATAACAAGAGAAAAAAAAAAAAGAAGAATTCTTCGTTCAAAGTTTGCGTATAATTGAACGAAGAAGAAGAAGAAGAAGAGAAAAAATGAACACGGTGAAGGAATGTATTTCAACATTCAGAAATGACGTTTAGATTATGCGATTAGCTGGCGTACACAAGTTATTGATACAGATCCTGTCTCATTAAGCGGCTCAGGCCTGACGATTTCATCTTTCATCCCGTCGATTAGAGAGAGCGACCGATGCCGACAATAAGTCCCGTAACGAGGCAACAAGACGATCACCATGACCGCGATCGCTGATTAATGGAATCCCTGATCGCGCGATAATTCGCCGTTTGATTAATTCACCGATTATTCCCTGATCGGTACGCTACAAAACACCGGGGCTCGATACGATTGATCCGAGCGCCGCTGATTGATCAGATAATAATTTCTCGGGCGTTTAGAGGGGGCGAGAGCCTGTTGCTTCGAGCCGCTCGACGCCTCTCCAACGCTTCCTTCGAGAAAAGGTGAATAATTGAATGAAAGCGCGCGCGCGGGTACACCGTACCGATGCCTCGCCGCGTGATTAATTAAACGATAATCCCTCGTTTCATTGACCGCGATTCCAACTGACTGCTGGTCCAATTTAAGGATCTCGAGCTGCGAGATGAATTTTCTGTAATTAATGCGAGCCTTCGGAGATCAGTGGGCCAGTCGAAAGCATTTTAATTATCAGGAATTTCAACGAATTCGTCGAATACTACAGATTGTTCAATTAAATTCATTCCAATTAACACCTCTGTTCGTGGAATTTTTAGTGGTCCTGTAATTACATTATCTCGGCACATTTTTTTTTCGAGATTTTTTATTTGAGAGTTCGTAACTTTTTCACTCAGTCTTTTTTATCAAACTTTGTTAGAATCTTCTATGGATGTAGGAAAAAAGATTTGATACGAACACAGGTTGTTCGAAGATTTATTGAAAAGTTGTAGGAATAATAGAAAATGTGAAGATCGATGGTCACGATCGATAATGAATGATAGATAGAGAATATAAAGTAGTAAAATCAGTGGTTTCTCAGGCGAGGTTTTCACAGGAAGGTACGTGGCCAGTAATTAGCGGCGTGGAAAATCCGCGTGAATCGGGCGAGGCTTATCGATCGTTCGCCAGGGAATTATCGATTGGCCTCGGCGAAACCTTAGCCAGACAGCCGCTTGGGATCTGGGTCGTACCCTGAATTCTGGACTGCGTGCACGATATCCGAGAGCTTTGGTTCGCGCGTAATTGCTCACGTAGCCGGTCGCGCTCACGCGCCACCTAAAACGACGCCCGAATCCGTGTGATTATCGAGTATCGAAAATTACAATGCTCCCTCCGGACGTGAATTTATCGATTTTAATCGGGAACCTATTATTCGGCGACCAGGCTTCCTTTTCTCCATCGTTTTGCTCTTCTTGCCTCGCGATGTAGGTGAAATGCAGCTATATACTTGCAAACATATTTGGACGTTGATAAACACCATTAAACACGGTTGAAATAAACGTTAAAATATTTTTAATAAAATGAACATTGTACTATGAATATTGAAAAATTCAATTTTTTAAGAGTTTGTAGGTTTCTAGGGGACCTTGATGAATATTTAAAATATGCAAATTCTGAAAATTCCAATTTTTAAAATTTTGTAGGTTTCTAGGGGACCTCGATGAATATGCAAAATATTTAAATTCTGAAAATTCCAATTTTTTCAAAACTCTGCAGGTTTACAGGGAACCTCTATAGAAATATCAAGTATTTTTTGGTTCGCCGAGGTGTAACTCGTCCCTTAAATATTAATATGTTTTCCAATTTTCCTGTATATCTTAAAGACTGCAGAAGATACAAAAAAATTGTGAGAATGAAAATTAAATGCATACTTTTTGACCTAAGAAGGAGATCAAAATTTTTAACAATTCCATTGCAAGTTTCACAGAGCATAAACAACCACTAAATTTTCATTCTTTAACCAAAATATCTCACTAAAATAGAATACTTTCGGAAGAAGCTGCGAGCGTTCTCAGAATTTCATTTCTGAAGGGGCGAAAGTGTGTTGTAAATTTTCCGAACGGCGAATCAGAATTTTCTGAGACTTCTTCAGCTCTAACGCGGGCGAAAATAAACCGTGCCGAGCTCGTCGTTATAAATTGAAGGGTAACAAGCCGCGACTAATAACGAGCAGCCCGAGAAAAGGTCTTTAATTATCGCCGACCGCGGTCAGCACAATGAACAAAGTACCGCAAACCGCGCATAGGTAATTAGTCTAATGCCTAGGCCGTTGCATAAACGCGGCCATTATCATAACTCGTCTTTATCCGCAACGTGGACGTAAATTTTCGTCGATCTGTAAGCGCGATAAATTATCGCGACCCGCCGATGGATTTTTCTCACCGTGTCGCAGACTATGTGGTTCACCCACGCGAAGACCAACGGGAGATACCAAGGATATCTTCCAGCGCGGTTCATTCGCGTTAATGTTACCTTGCGAAATTCAACAGGTACCCTAACGAATTCCTGATTTTTTAATTTTTTAACATTAGAAATAGAATTATTTTTTAAAGAATTCTTTCACGGTGCAAAGCTTGTTTAATCTGATTCAGGACGGTGTGACCCACCGGTGGGTTCTTATATGCGGACGTGACCCACCGGTGGGTCATCGAGTGCTGTTTTTATTCGCGCTATGTGACTCACATGGACCATTGCGTGGTGAACTTATACGCGCGACATGGTCCACGTGGGTCATCAAATGGCGATCTCATTTGCCACCGTGTTATTCGCGCTATGTGACTCACATGGACCATTGCGTGGTGAACTTATACGCGCGACATGGTCCATGTGGGTCATCAAATGGCGATCTTATTTGCCACCGTGACCCACGCGGGTCACCGAGTGACGATTCCATTTCCGACGTGGCCCACAAGTGTTCTTATTCGCGGGATGTGACCCAAATGGATCGATGCGTGGTGAACTTATGCGCGCGACGTGGTCCATGTGGGTCATCAAATGGCGATCTTATTTGCCAGTGTGACCCACGCGAGTGAAGATCCTATTTCCGACGTGACCCACCATTTGAATCCTCTCTTATTTTCCAACGTGATCCACCGATGGGTCATTCCAGCAAAGATGACAAAAAAAATTGAATACACGGTGTGACCCACCAGTTGAATCATCAAGGCAAATCATCCTTTATTTTCCAACGTGATCCACCGATGGATCGTTCCAGTAAAAATTACATCAAAAAATTGAATAGACGTGACCCACTAGTGAACCACCACACTATTTTCCAATATTCCCTGAAAAAATTACAAACTAAAAAATGAACGTTTCCTGCTAGTTAATCCAATTCCAAATCCAATTTAATCCGAAAATCACAAATTCGACTCTCTATCACCTGTCAATTCGTAGCAACGATGACGGAAGCTGTCCTCTGTGAGAAGGGTAGGTCTAGTGTATCCACTAGCTCGTGCACGGATCAAGCGAAATCATCTAATTCATGCTCGAGCACACGAGCGCGTAATTTAGCCGAAGGAGCTTCCACGTGAAAGCGATCCGCTCTTTACGCTCGCTCGTTCGACAATAAAGATGTTTGCGGAGCCGTTGACCCGGCCACTTCGATAATCTTCCTTCACTCGACGAATACCCCGCACTCTACTGCACGATATTCTATCGCTTCGCGAAAAGTTCACGGATAATCAGCCACCCGATACAACGAAACTTATGCTCCTCTGGTGGAACAGGGAATATGAGTCTGTTAATTACTTTTATGGTTTCGTTACAGTAATAAACGTCTTTATTACTAGATACGTTTCCTCGTCGTTCTGTGTTACGGAGTGAAAAGGTTAGGCTGGGTTAACACATTGCCAACCAATTGTGCGGGTAGATTTATACACAGGGTGCGGCGAAATATTTATCTATCTGGAATATTTCTTGCTGTTTGTTAAAATATATCTGTTGCTTGTAGATATTTTATTTAACAGCAATATTTCATTCTCGCATGTTATTCTGAGAAATTTTGTTCTTTCCTTTTTTCAAATTTTGTTACTTTCTTAACGCAGGATTCTTTGTCAATTTTTTTTTAAATACTTTTAAATATCTTCGTCATACATTGAACTGCTGTTGCTGAATTTTTACGGACACCAAGAGACACTTTTATTATTAAACCTACTATTACATGTATTCCAATTACCTATTCGTCCATTCACTTGCTAATATGTCAACTACTGTTGAATTTTTGTAGACACGAAGAGACACTTTTACTATTAAACCTACTATTACATGTATTCCAATTACCTATTCGTCCATTCACTTGCTAATATGTCAACTACTGTTGAATTTTTGTAGACACGAAGAGACACTTTTACTATTAAACCTACTATTACATGTATTCCAATTACCTATTCGTCCGTTCACTTGTTAATATGTCAACTACTGTTGAATTTTTGTAGACACGAAGAGACACTTTTATTATTAAACCTACTATTACATATATTTTAATTACTTAGTTATTCATTCAGCTGCAATTTCTTCAGTTACTGATATGTCAACTACTGTTGAATTTTTATAGACACGAAGAGACACTTTTATTAACACGTTGACTGCCAAGCCTATGTCGAAGAAATCTGTTCTAAACGCCAACATTTTTTTTTCAATTTATTGTACAGAATTAAACAAACACATATTAACTTTTATATTATGACTTTAATTTTCATTGTTTTTTGCAAAAAAATGCTTTCGAATTATCTCGTGGTCGGGCGTCTCCGAATAGGATGTAACTTCTACCAGCTAGCTTGGCAGTCAACGTGTTAAATCTACTATTACATATATTCCAGTTACCTACTCGTCCATTCAGTTACTAATACGTCAATTACTGTTGAATTTTCGTAGACACGAAGAAACACTTTTATTATTAAAATTTCTCTTAAATTCATTACGGCGACTGCCACGGGGGGACCACGCACTTAGGCCTGGCGACTCTTGGACCTCGAGGCGAAGAATCGAGAGATGTTTTTCCAAACATCTCCGAGTTTCTTCGTCCTCGAGGACAAGAGCATTGCCTCGGCAATGCAGGCCCGCACCCCCACTTCCTGGGACTTTCCCAGGGAAAAGGGGCTACTTAAGGGAGCCCCGAAAAAGGCACGAGGCTTTTTGTCGTAGACTCGCGTCGCCTACACTTCAAAATTAGGTTAAGCGTTATCGGATTCGAATATATATATCGTTATTAAATAATTTGCCCGAGTAATTACACCACATCACTTCCAAATTCATCTTACATTGTTTAACAATTAGAGCACACACCAACCGAAGAATGTCAAGAAAACGGTCTTCATTTACACACGAAAGAACATTTCCTCCACTAACCATTTCCTACTCAATCATCCCGCGCCTTAAACCGCACTCCCAATTACCCCTTCCCTATCTCCTAATCACTCGTAATTCTTATCACCTGTACCTCCATCAATCCCGCCCCTTTAATCATCTTCCAACGACAAATCGTCACGACGTACATAAATTGAAACGCAACGGATTTCTCCCGCGCGCGGAGATATAATTTCCCATCGCATCCCTAATATACGAGCGAGACACGGAAACGGTAACAAAATACTAATGACTCGGTAGAAGGCGTTTAGACTCGATTCGATTTAATCGCGTGCGACGAAAGCCTGTGTTTTGCGAGACGCGCCGCGGAGGAAATCAGAGCGCGAGGGAACGAAGGAAGGCGTGTTTCGCGATCCCTCCGAACGCCTCCGAGCGAGGAAACGTTCTTGGAATAGGTTGGACGGCACCGGTCAACTTTCGAGCCAGGCTTCGATCGATTCTCCCTGTCGAACACCCTCCCGTCCCTCCGCCGCCGCCTCATCCACGCGCGCGATCACAGCCCCGGCGCTTTCTTCTTCCTCTTCCTGTTCGACCCGCCTCTTTTGGACGAGCCGATTCAACTGGCTAATCGGCGACAAAGCGGCTCTCTGCCTCGCCAACTACGGGATTACAGTTAACCACTCTGGGGCTCTTTTAACTTGCTGCCAACTGGAGGAAAGCTCGAGGGAAACAGACGCGGGGCACACACGTGCACGCTAGTTCCTACCGTGATTACGTTCATTAACCCCTTTTTCTCTCTTTGCTTTGGGGAAATAGTGCGTGTGAGGTGGATATTTAGGTTTTGGAGAAGTGGGACAAATTTTTGACAGTGTCTGTTTCAGAAATCAGCTTAATTATTTTGAGAAATTTACAGAGGTCTGCGCTAATGGAACTGTAGGAATTTAGCTCAGTGTTTACAAGTGATTGAAAATAAAAAACGAGCCTAGTTAGATTATGTGCTGCAGCTACAGTGGACATTTATTTATTATAGTTTAAAGATGCCTCTTTCTGTCAGAAAAAGAAGTATCACGATATCTTTCCGGAAAGTTTCTTTCCTAATTTAAACCATCTCTGTTTCTAATTGACATAGTAACAAAAGTTAAACGGTACTTTCCTCGACAGTTACAGGTGGACCCAACGCACTGCTCAAATTCTTTGCAAGATGAACAGGGATGGATATAAGTCGAACTATGTTCTCTGCATTGGACCTACTATGTTCACCGCAGAAAATACAGTTCGGTTTAGGAGTAATTTCAAATAACCAGTAAAATACCTTTCGGTTTCTGTCGCTATCTCAGTTAGAATTTTTTTCTTAAATTACGAAACGAACTTTCCGGACAACCTAATAGATGCCTTATTTTGGAAACTGTCAAACTTAGGTAGAAAGGTGAGAAGAATCTACCCCTTAAGGTAGAAGGAATTTAATTTATTGTAATTAAACACCACTGAAGAAACTTTCCTCCGTTCGGCATGTTCGAAAGAATACACGGAACAATTCCGAAATATGATTTTCATTGGAAAATAGAGAAAACAAATTGGAAAATTTTCATCAACACTTGCCGCACCAGAATAATTTTAAATGACACCTGAAATCGACGATACAATTAAAAAATCACACGATTTCATGACAGTACATTAACAATCTGTAGAATGAAACCACTCTCCGTCCAAAAACAGAAACACAAACCCAAAGACTTTGTTAGAGTTTAGCTTACCGAGGTTTATGACATGGAGCAGGCAGGCAGTTATCTTTGAGACCTCTGTTGAATGCGCGTACCATCCGTGCACCAGCATTAGGATGGTACGTGACAAAATTAGTTTTTCCCTTTTTAATCATGTTTCGCTAGTTCATAGAATTTAGGACTCGGTAACACAGGCCATGTCATAAACCCCGAAGACCCAAGCGGTGACCTGGCGCAAGACGACGTCACCAAGTCAGGGGTTTTTTTCCTAACGGTGAACAGTCAGTCACCCCCATCTCTCCCAGTTTCTCTCGGGAAGAACCCAGTTCTCCTTCCAGAAAAGACACACGCCAAGGGCGCAATGGAAGGGAGGACACGAGGAAAGGGAAACGGGAGTGCTGGGACCGGACAGGGTTTTTAGAGGAGTGACAGAAGAGAGATGATAGAGACAAGACAGTCAAAAGCGTCGCTCATTACTACGGTCCCAAAGCCGTTATCAACCTTTGGGTGGTCCTTCAAGAAAACTATAGACGGCACGTAGTGCAATATTCAGGGCTCGAGTACACCCTAACAGACTTCGTTTCATACCAGTGTGCAACGGTGGTCTCTGTAACAGCACTCTCGCGAAGAATATAATGGTATAATGGTGAAGAAAATGACGTGTAACTGTGCGATAATTTTTGCACGAGAACGAGGAAGCGTGTGAACGTTGATCGCAGGATGACAAATAACTCGTGCGAAATCTGCGCGCGGCAGAAACGCTTGCCTCTAATTAACTGAAAAAAAGATGAGTCTCGATCTGCCGGAAGCGCGCGTCCAAATGAGAAACGAGATAGTTTACTTAAAATCAGCAGTAATTGACGCAAAGCCAATTAATGGTTTCCTCGCTTGTACAGCCGCGAAGAATAAGGCTGTACATATTTTCACAGGCGATAAAAAATGAAATGAAACACAATCTAAGCTACCAACATGTGTTCCTAGATCTTTCGTTAAAGCAATCAAGAACCTCGGTGATTGATTCTAAATTAACAGAATCCGAAAAAAAGATACGTCTTTGCTTTTCCTTTCACCTGTCCACAGATTTCGGGGCCAGCGTTGTCTTTTACTTTCTACGCTGACGGCGACAGTGTAATTGTTCCGCGTGTTCGAAAAAGTTCGCCATCGTCGTACCGCAGGCGGCTTCGTTTTTGCCGCGACGCCACGCGGACTGATTAATAACACGGTGAAACGAGCGGCTAAACGGCGGAAGATTACAGGCCTAACACGTGTGGAACGATAAAAGAAAAATGTGCAAATAGTTGCTTCACCGATACAAATCACGTCACACGGCGTGTACGTAAAACTCGGAGAGCAGCGATGTAACGAAGAATTCCACGGCTAATGCACGAACTTTCCAGCCTTCGGATGGGATTTCTTCTCCGCGAGAACAGCACGCAAATCATACGATCCTCTCGATGGAAACACAGAAATCGTTTCACAGGCGTTTCGTTAAAATGTAATTTCCACGCGAACCACCGCCGCCTCTTTCTTCCTTTCTATTTCACCCGAGACGAAACGAGCGCCCCGTTTCCTCTCCGTTTAGCGCGACCGACGAAACGGGGAGACGATTCGCGGACGAGAAACGGGAAGTGCTTTTATACACAGGAAGGAGGGAAAAAAACGCGGAGGAGGCATCTACAAAGAGAAAGCGGATGCTCGAGTGAAGTGGAGAGGAAAAAAAAGAAGCGCCGCTGTGATATTTTCAGCGAAGAGTCGATGATTGTATACGTGTCCGAGCAGAGTAGCAGAGAGAGAGAGAGAGAGAGAGAGAGTTTCAATTGGCAGGAGGCATGATAAAAATCACGAGAAAGTATGGTTACACGAGGTTTTCTTTTTATATTAGTCGCATTAGCGGGGCAATTCCTGCGATTCCTCCGCGCTGCTGCGGAGAAGATCGCGCGGAGAGAGAGGAACCTCGTCGGAATGCGAGGAAATTATGCGTTCCAAAAGAGGAAGGGAATGGACGCGCACAGGTGAAATGGTACGAAATGGCTGTGGAAAGGATGCACTTGACTTAGGAAAAATAGGTCGAGCAACGATTTTTAAATACGGACAAGAATGCACCGTTCCGTGAACGGAGCCAACGAGTTCAAACAACGTGATCTTCAAATAGTCTCGAGTAAATTGAAGATCTGCGTGAGTATTTGCATGAACGTTTATCTACTTTCGATTCTCTCCAGGTTGAGGAACAGTTAGGTTATAAAAAAATGGGAAATACTTTCCAAATCCTTTTTTGGGTTGTTTAATAAAACGTGGACTGCATAATGAAGTTTTTATGGTTCACGGTAGAATGAAAGATTCGTGGTCACTTTCTTCATTGTGTTGGTAGTATTGTTAAAGAAGGAATTGATAAGTGAGGAGTTGGTATGGTGAACAATATTAGTTTTAAAAATAGTATACCAGAAATAAATTAATTTTGTACTCTGTTAACTCTTTGAAGCACAGAATTTTAAGACAAAAACAGACTCTAGTTGCGCAGAAGTTTTATTTTAAAAAAATGTAACAAAGTATGTTGAGATAATTAATTATTAGGTGGGACATAAATAATCTCACCGTGAAATTTGTGAAAACAGGTTAAATTAGTTTTGTTTTCTTAATGTTTCAAGGTGGGACGAAAAACACCCCACTGTGCATACGTAAGTACTAAAAAGGTGGGACACTTTTTACTATGCCCCAAAGAGTTAAAATCATTGAAAAAATGAAAAGAATTAAAAATTGTTAAATAAAGTATATTTTACTGTATACTTTATCAAACTGTTCCACAGACTGTGGTGCATAGTTGTCGAAATCATTGAAAAAATAAAAGGAATTAATAATACTTTATTTAATAACGTCATCCAATTCTTCCATATACTAAAATATAAAAAAAAAAATCAAATATAGATGCAAATGTAGCATTCCATCTGCGATTCAGCCACGCGAAAGCACCCAACAGGACCCCTATTCACGGAAAGAAACCCTTAATAACGTTCCCATCTGCCGCCCTCTCTCAAAGAGCCTCTCTTCGCCCTCAGAAAGGCCATTCTTCCCTCGCGCAACTCGACAGAACATCCCACCCCGGGTAAAGTCAACTTCCTCTCGAAAACCCAACTCGTATCTCGCATCGTCACGACCCACATACCTCCACCGCCTCACAATGGCATCCTTTCAGGGATCCCCGAGCGCGAACACCTTCATTCCGCGGTCGGTTAATCGTTGACAAAGCAGCGGCGGCGGAAATACAGTTAGATATCCGCGAGCCAGCTGAGCGCCTCGCGTGGAAAGGACAAACAGGACGAGCACAGAGAGAGAGGGTGAGAGAAAGAGTCCTCGAAGCACGTAAATAGACGCTGTTTGCGAGGATGCGGGGGCGTGTGAACCGAGCTTAAGGGGCCCACGTGGCGGTGGGTGTGTCCTGGCTTCCGCATACTCCTCCGCGGTCAACGCGCGTTATCTTCTCGCCGCGCGACACTGCGAGTTGGGCGCGTGTCGCGAGCCTACTTGGCCTAATGGATATTCTAATGGCTGGTCCGTGGTGGAACATAGTGTAAGCTGTTCAGGAGTTTGCCCCCGGGGCGGCACACGGGCAAGAAGGGCATTTCGCTCTTTCCAACTTTGACGCTCACTGTGACGCGATGGAATGGTAAAAATGCGTGTGATATGACTTTATGAGTGTGTCCTCTATGACCAATGAGAGCTGCAATTCTCCTGTTCGTCATCTTCTCGGTGTAGGACAGTACTGAGCGGTGCTCAGGAGTTTGCCCTCGGGGCGGTATACGGGCAGGAAGGGCATTTTGCTCGCAACACCTGAATCTTTAGTTGCGCGGTGCTATATGATGAGATTTGTCGACGATGTGTTTGGCCAATAGTGACAATACGTGTGCCTTATTTTTCTATGATTGTGTTAGAGATATGACCCAATGAGACCCAGATTCCTTCCAGGGGAAAACTTTTGAGCTCTGCACTGTACTATGCAGAGTTGGTAAGTTGGAAAATGGAAGAAATAGGGTCTCGTTGGTTGTAGCGAACACATTCATACAGTCAGATTACACACGTTTTTATTGTTGGCCGAAATGGTACATCTGCTAATCCATCGCGTGACTGTGAGCATCAAACTTACCAGCTCTGCACAATACTTGATGATGAATAACGAGGGTAATGAAAGAAATGGTGGTAGCTTGAGGGGTAGTTTGTTGATTTAGGATGGACCAGGAATTTGGGGTGCTTTGGGGCGTGAGACACGATGACCGAATGTTACCTGATGCTGCTATATTTTTAGGAGGGGTGTTTCTAGTAAATATTAGGGGATGAGTT
Organism: Habropoda laboriosa; assembly: GCF_001263275.1. NCBI lineage: Eukaryota > Metazoa > Arthropoda > Insecta > Hymenoptera > Apidae > Habropoda > Habropoda laboriosa. The sequence goes on along the minus strand of NW_017100212.1, from coordinate 880,965 downwards.
AGGGTGACTGTTAGAGTATGAGTGAGATGATCGAATAGTGTTTGGAGCTTCTATATTTTTAGGGAGAGTGTTTTTTATTTTGAGAAAGGTAGATGTTGCTCTAAACTTGAAGACCTTTCTTGAGTACTTCTTCTTTGTATCGGTGTGTAGATGATACTTTGCAAAGTACACAAGAATCTTCTGTATCCTCAATTTTATTTTACAGTAAATTGCTATCCATAGCGAACTGTTAGTAAACTGATAATTGGGCCCAAATTTTTAGCTAGTAGTGTACATAATTTTGGGATATAAATATGTACGCAAAAATTAATCAGAGAAAGGGTTAGCCAGCGCGAAAATTTTAATAAATTTGACGAGAGCAAGTACCACACTTTAACTTTACTAAATTACTGAAATTTTCGCTAAAACAAATAAATCTACCCGTGCATTCTTATCAACATAAATTCTGCCATAATCAGCTAACCGAAGAATCGCTGAAAAACAACAGAATTACACACGCTGGCCAATGAAGACACAATCATGCCCCGCGTCCAATTAACTTTCGATCGATGGTGCACCAGCTAAGCTAGGAAACAGCGTCGGAAAAGCATCAGGTGAAAATGTATTTCTGAAAACTTACCAGGAAGCGTGAGGCCGCACGTGAGAACGTGTTCCGGTATGTCGTGAATGGTCCTTGGCGCTACCACGTCGTCCACTCTCTTTTTCGTTCCTGAAACAGGAGACAACGGGGATCTCGTTACTCCCGCATCCTTTACGAATCCGATCTCCGAGAGCTCGCTCGCTCGCGTTTGTATCTCAATCGACGAACGGAATCGTACACCAGCAGATTTCGGTAATCTGATATAATGCCTTACACGGGGGGTTTGCGTAAAGTGTCCCTTCGTGACAGTTGCACAAATATGACCGCGATCCACCCGTGAAAGGATATCGGATAACTTTCCCAACCCCGATTCAAAAACCGAACCGAGTGTTTCAAACCGTGCCGCTGCTCCCAATGCCAACTGACCTATCGCAAAACTCGCACGAACGCTGCTAATTTCAACCTTACCTTCCCTTCGCATACCTGCGCGACTCCTCAACAAATTCGGGCAAATTAAAGGGAACCTTCTGAAAGAGCTCGCAATTAGCATTCTCACCGTTCCACTTTCGTTTCGAATTTTAAATCGTTTTAACTGTGGACGCCTATCGTTTACTCTTCTCTCACGTTTTCTACTTTGTGTACGGGAGAGAATTAAAATTATGGAGAAGGGAGGGAATAACGCTTGATGCAAATTGAAGGGAACCATTCGAAAGAGGTGTCAATTGGGATATTCACAGTTTCACTTTTGCTTGGAATTTTAGATCGTTTCAATTGCACACACTTATCGTTTGCACTTCTTTCACATTTTTTTTTCTTCGTGCAAAGGCCGGAATAAAAACGGTGGAAAAATGGCAAAGGTTTTAAAAAAAGGCATGGAATGATTGGAAGATTAGGTCAAGTTTACGGGGTTTCAGAATGACACTGCTTAAGGAACGAAATAAGGACAACGAATCAACATTTTCACGGACAGGAAGTGAAACATTTAGTGGTAAATGCATTGCAATAGTACGATCATAAAAAAGCAGCAGTGAAAGAAGCTAGATCGAATAAAACGGCGACTGAAGAAAAACGAAGTCTAATCCTCTCTGTGGAATCACCGTTCCAATCGGCGCATTAAAATCCTCCAATCGAATGCTCGATAGTGATCCAGAGATCAGAACCCTCCCCGCCCGAAAAACAATTTATCGACCGGAGGATCACGAGGCACAATATAATACCAGCATCGAAATTCAATAGCAATTCGCCGGTCCATAAACAACGTCGAGACGCTTAAATCATCGACGCGGTGTTCAGCCGCGGCGTTCTCTATTCCGCGATTCGAATCTCGCCGCGTAGCGGTACTTTCCTGCCGCGATTTTTACGGCGTCGTGTTCAGCCGTGAAGCCACAGCCACAATAAACCATAAACCGCGGAGCGAGCGAGCGAGCCAACGAGCGTCTTAATTGCCTGCAATTAATTTGTCCACGTCGCGCGGTAGAAAGTGCATCCCGAGTCCGGTGGAATGATTATTGGAAGGCGAAAAGTTGCGCGAGCCTCGACGTTCACCTTCGCTTCGACCAGTCGAAGGTGACACAGAAGGGTTAAGAGGTGAGATTAGGCGAGACTCGAGGTAAAATTACGCGTTTACGCGTGGGACGTGAGTCTCTCTATTGGGAATTAATTAAGTGGTATGTTTCCTTTTCGTTTTTATACTTGGAATAGTTAACACACTCGAGATCGATGACCCGGGATATGGGTCACGCGATGTAATAAAGATTACGCGAGGGATAGGGACGTCGACTGCCCGCTTAGATGGAAATCCCTCGTCTGCGCGAAAAACTGATGTCAGGACAGCAAGGGGACGATTTTATGCCAACCGCATATTAAACCGTTACTTTTAATTTAGCAGACCGGTCTGCAGCCAACATGCGGCACGTAGAATTTCTCAAATATTAAAGAATAGGCTACTGTCCAGTCGGTAAGGCAAGGTATCATAAAGTCACCCCCAAAGGGTCTTCGGAACCGATGCAATTACCGAGGTCTCTCGGTACCTGACCTTCCGAACGAGTCGGAGAGTCAGAGTTGACCTGGCCGGGTTTTCCCCCCTTCTTGTCAAATTTCCATCCAGCAATGACCAGCTTCGTCAACCAAGGACGTGACGCGCTCCGGGCGCAATGGGTGATACGGGGTTGGTCACTTACAAATTTTAAGAACCTCCCTTCGCGTCCCTTCTTCAAATTTTAGAAGATTTGGAGAAGGGTCACCTTACTGTCTTTATTTCTTCTATCATAACATCGCGTGAGACTCGTGAAATTTTTCCCGCGAAAGATATAAGAAGCGCGAGCCAGGGTCGTTCTATGTTTATCGGGCGAAACATAGAGCTCTCGAGAGTATTTCTCGCGAGTAAACACTGTGCGTCTGAGAGCATCGCTCATCTGTCTGAGAGTTGACCAATTTTTCGAAATCTGAAAAAATTCTGGGACACTTAAGGAAGTCTCTACTTGTTAGTTTTACTCGTAAACCAAACAAAAACTAATCTCTTATTCTCTTGATGAACGGAGATACCGTTTCTCACACTGTTTATCTGAGTAAGGTGATAACGCACTCCTGTTAGATGAGGTCATCGGTGCCTCGTGTCACCGGCTCTGCGTGCCCGGTAGAGCCAGTCCTCTCAAGACATTAATAACAGAAGGAAGTCAAAGGAATAAAATATTCAAGTATTAAAAGCTGAAGCAGTCTATTTAAAACCCATTTTCCCAACACTACTACATTGTACAATTGTTCGTTAATTAAAATTATCGAGAATAGATTATATTTTGAATTTTTACTTTACCTACTGCGAGTTTCTCTGCTTAACGTAGGCCCAGGCCGGGCCATAAAAGCCACGGGTCCGCTGGGGCAATGCCGAGTATATAACAAATGTTTTTCCGCATTTTATGTAGTCGTGCGACAACCCCGAACTGAATAACTGTTTTTCACTCCGCCTCCGTTCTTTTGTATTTCATTTCTATCAATAAACGTTTTTTTTTTTTTCTCTGCAGTTGATTGAGTCAATCTTTATTCGCTAATTAAAGATCCTCGATAAAAATGTTCCAAACTTTCTTAATAAAAATAAAAAGAAGATTGCGAAGAAATATCTTTCTCTTCCAAAGTTCTGACAGAGGCCTAAACTTCCGGAATATCGAGTCTACGCTTCCCACGATTCTTTTATCCAGCGTTTCGCACGATCGCAGACCGACCACGCGAATATTCAACGGTCGAACTCGTTACGCGGATAACGAGGCCTGTTTCGTCCTGCGGCTAACACAAACGATAAGGAGAGCAAAGGGATCGCCGAAGCTTATCAGTCTCTCTTTCAAATAGCGAAACTAAAGAATTAAATACCGGACTAAATAGGAGAAATGATTGAAAACACAAGAGAAAGGGAGAATTGCAAGTTATAGGACGTTAAACGAAACGAAGCTTTTACGTGAAAATAATTACCCTCCGTCTCCCCATAAAACTCCTTTCGCCCGTGTGGTATCACGGGGGAGAAGTGTAGAATCAAAGGCCCAAGATCGCAAGATCGAAAGCAATAAAATAGTAGAAAAATGGAGAAAGAAACGCGAACTCTCAAGACGATCGACGATGAAAGTGAAATAGAAAACACTGCGGGGTGGAGGAGAAAGGGCGCGAAAAGGCACGCGATTCCGATGATCGAACCGCGCGCCTCTCGATCTACCTGACGCGTCGTTGATTAGCGACCGTTCGAACATCCTAATTTATCCCGTGACGTCCAGCAACAACTCCGCGACTGCTTCTTTCCGTACGATTTAACACGTTACGATACATCCACGACGGCAATTACGCGGCGTGTAATAATCCAGGCGGTCGATAACGATTGTGATTAAAATGATCGTGCATAAAATTATCGAGCGTACAGCGTGAAACGTTCGTTCGAACGAACGAAGAAAAAAGGAAGAAACTTGAAGTGTAGCGTTTAATAGATAATAATCTGTCGGAGTAACGAAACGAGCAAAAAGAAAGAAAAAGAAAAAGGGGGAAAAAAGTGGTGATTTCTTAATCGTAACTTTCGCTCTTCTCGTTGCTTGAATTTCTTCATGATGGTAAATAAAATATCCGATCACCTATATTTAAATGTACTCACTCGTTCCGTACACCGTACTTAGTTACCCGCCAATTAGTTCCCGGCTAATCTAATTACCATCCAGTACAAATTCTCGCTCTCGAGATATGCAAAGTGCCCTCGAGGCGAGCGTCGAGCGGATTCATCGCGTCCGCCTGACAGTCAACCGGGGGATTTCTAATTTCCAGCGACGACACGCGCACACACACACATATATAGGCGCGTGTGGAGGGAAGAGATCGTCGAAGAAGGAACATCGCGTGGGTCAACGATCGTTCGGTTTTCCGGACGATCGTATAAGAGGTACCGATTGCCCGACGTCACGCGAAGGAAACAGCTGATGCGCTTGCTTTCGATGCCCCAACCTGGCTGTTCCCCCCGCGATCCACAACGGTTTCGAGGGAGGCTTCCTGAGGAGAAACGGGCCTGGAACACGCGATCTCCTCTATTAAGACGATATTTCGCTGTGAACCGACTCGGCAGACCCCCATTGTCCGCTGACTCCAGTTAGAATGTATTCGAAGAGGATCTGTTCGTGGCTGGTGGGTATTGTTTCACGAGGTGGATTGTATTTGCTCGGAAATTGGTCGGACGATCGAACTTTCTAAGGGATGAGAAGTAATATTGGGAGAAATGGGAATTTTCTGTTGGTTGAGTTAACCCTTTGAGGACGATAGACTCGTCACGATGACAATTTTAAGCAATAAAAATAGTTGGAGTGGTCGTGTACCTATATTTGAGGAAATTGAAATTTTTATATAATTTAGTTTGAAAAAAAAAAAAAAATTGTCAGTCATAGCATCCTCCGCCTGTAAAGGGTTAAACTATGCAACTACGGTGACGATTTTTCGAAAGAAAAATTTTTCCTCTGCTCTATAGTGCATCTTGAACGCTACCTTTTTCTTGATAATGGTGATTTTTGCAATTCTATAAATATTAGAAGATACGTGGGACTCATACGATCCACACGGTGTGAACGGCAATCACCGAAAATCAAACCGAAAGTAAACGATTGATCCAAGAATTTTTTATTTTTCACAAAAGAAAAGCAGTTTTCACTCTCCAAGGGTTTACTTTATAATTTTCAATTTCTCACAAGGTATTGTAAAATTAGTTTTCAGGCTCCAAGGGTTCGTTTCGTAACTTGGTATTTCACTCTCGAAGGGTTTATTTCAAAATTTCTGACTTTTTCACGCCTGTCTTAATTAGAGAAAGTTCCTATGTTCACTTTAAACATTCTCACGAATATTTCAGTATCTCTGCGTTCATTTGTCACATCGAAAGAACGGCTCCTTTAGTAGATCGAGCGTCAGGAATAAATTGAGAAAGGGCATATTTCTGATTGACAAAACGACGAAAATTATTACATGCAAAACGGTATCACGTTGAGTAAGAGCAATAAACCGTTGCTCGACGCGGGATGGCGAGGAATTAGCACTGGCGACGAAGGGAATCAGGAAGTTCACGCTCGATGCATGCGGATGAGCTTCGCGCTGCCGAGCTTCCTCCTCTCGGATCTCCCCGGGATCATTGACATAATGATCTGAATGGAAGGGAGGGGGAGGACAAGAGAGGGAAAGGGGAATGCACGGGGGACGATCGAGGTCGCTGATACGCAATCGGATGCTGCTGCACACGGTGTCGCGGATGCAGCTGCTGGCTTGCTGCTGTTCGCTGCTGCCTGTGTTCATAGAAACGAGACCGAAGCCTGATTCCGGAGGAAGCTTTTATCACCGCCACCACGCTGTGTTCCTTTAAACGTAGCCGAAAACTCAGTGCGATAAACCGCGAGATAAATCTACAGTTGACGAATAAATTCGATCAACTTTGCAAATAACAATGAAATAAAATTCACAATTAATCCTTCACGATTCTTTCGAGCTTTAATAGTTGAATTTCTATTCTGGAAACTGTATATCGACGTAAAAATTTCGGAAAAATGGAGATTCAGAGTGATTTTACGATACTTTCAGAGAAACATAAGAAATTGTTAACCCACTCGAGGTCGGTGACTTTTCGAAATTTTGCTCTTCTTTATATCGAAAATTGAGAAAAGAAAAGATGTTCAGGAAGTGAAAAATTAACATTGCAGACAGTTCTCGTACAAATCAGGCCTTGACACCACTCACTTTGTGGTCCTAGCTTGGAACCAACGCAGGTTTCAATATCTACACAGCTTTAACTTTTATTTTCTTTAAAAACGATCTTATTGCCACGATTATTACTTCAGTAATAACACAATACGAATCCATGCTCGTTGACACACGGTGTGTCATTGGTGTTTTCGCCTAGAGACGGCATTACCCGGCAGATGCGTGATTCGCCTCGAACGGGTTAAAGGAAAATATGGAAATGTGAAAATAAAAAAGTGTCTTTAAAATTTTACAATATCTTCCTGATAAATCACACGAAACAGTACAAGCGAATTTCACGCAAAAGAACGCTCGAAACAGTCGGCACTCTTTTTACCATTGTGCCATAAACACCGCCTAAGCGGCGCAAATAGCGGTCGATATCTCCTAAGAATACACGCTGACAAGGGTCACAGAAGAGAGGTCTGTAACGACGGGGATTCGTTGGTTTTTGCAGAGGAAGCTGAACGATCAGGTGGACCTAATCGCTTCATTTCACGGCAGTTTGTACGTCGAGCTACCGGTTCAGCGTTTGCGTCGGGTCAATCAGGGCCAAGATTGGTCGGAGGAACGAAACAGCTTCGTTCTGCGTGCCGTGACCACCGCTCGAATTTGGGTTAATGCACGTTAATGCATCAAAGGTGGAACCGGTTTTTCACGGGTGTCGTTCCTCACCCGTCGATCCCGCGCGACCCGTTCTCGTTGCAGTCATTTGTAGTCGTTACGTATTAATCACGCGAGAGGTTTGCATCTCTCGTTTCGACAATGGACCGGTTCAACAACCGACCAACCAATGCCCGCGTTAATTTGGCACTGTTGCGCTTCTTCGTCGTCTCTCTTCGTTTTCTTCCCTCGGGTATTTACAGTTCATCGCGTGATTCCAATGCTTCAAATGTTTTTCTTCAGTTTTTACATTGGTTTACGTTCCGATTCGAGATTTATTCAGCACTATTGGAAATTGGTTATGAAAAAGAAATAGTCTTTTATTCTTGTGATATGCTATTTATTGACGGACTCAGAGGAACCGTCTTTACGCCATTGAATGTTCTAAAGGACCGTGTCTGGGCACCCAAAAAGAAAGCTGGGGTCTCCTTGTACCTAGGAACTGTTTACTTTATGGTGTCGCATTGTGCAGTGCGTGACTCGAAGACGGACACCAGTCTTAGTGCCTTTGTTTAAAATAACGCGGAGACATTTTCGTCCTCACTTGATTATTTCCATAGGATGTTGTTAGAAATAATCCAACAAGCACTTATTTAAATTCTAATAGTCAAATTTGGAAATACAAATTAATCGAAATATTAAAATTTCAAATATATTTAAATTGAAAGGTTGAAGTTTAAAAGCTCAAAGATTTAAATTTTATAAATTCAAGATTTAAATTGAGAAATTCGAATTAAACAGTTCAGATTCGCACAGTTACTACGAACAATAAGAACGTGCACGAGCAGCACGTCACACAAACGAGCAAACTAAGATCGCCGCGGCGCACACAACGCACAATGTTCTCGACCGCAACGTCTACGTACAAAAGGGATTTTTCAAATTCCTCTATTTTACAGTCAGGTCGTGCCGCAGAATAATTTGCGCCGATTAAACGTGGCGGCGTGAAATGGCCACTTAAAGCCACGCCGCTTTCCCGATGTAACATTACCGCAAATAACTTGTTTCATGCAAAATATGCTCGAAAGACAGCCTAACCACGCTTCGCGTGGAAAAATGTGAACGCGATAAAAAACGATGTTTTCGCGCAACTGAACCAGATTTCTTCACCGTATTACGTGACTCTCCCGCCATCGACATCGCCAGCTAAACTTTATTACACCGTCCCATTAGCATTTTCGATAATCCACGCCGAAACCGTTCGGAAAGTCTCGCGTTTCACACTTTCAGCTGGTCGATCTGTAAAAAGGAACTTAACCAGGTGTACTTAAATTAATTCAATCGCCCCGGTCGTAAAACGAAACCAGTTAAACACGGAGAGGAGTGGAAGAGAACGTTAGAATTCCGCGCAATTTCACCCTCGTTACGTCCGTTTTCTTCCACAGTTTCTATTTTGCGATACGACGCGGCGAGTCCGAGCCGTGGAAAATGGAGAATGTGGGTTAACTTTAGCTGCGCCGTGGTAACCAATCGTCAATAATGTAAATCTCCTGTGAAACAGTGGAAAGGGTCGTGTGACCATGATCTAAGCGTACGCAATTCCGTGTTGCTCGGTTAAATCGATTACCGTGCACCGGAATTCGACGAAACTGCGTCTATTAGCATACGGGAATAGGTTCGATTGACTCGTAACCGGTTGATTGGATCCGTTCGCTTTACTGCACGCTCTTGGCAATTTAAACGCCTTCGTTCGCGATCCATCTTTCCCCTTCACGGTCTTCGCTCCTTTTCGAGAACGATTTTTCCCCCGGCTAGCGATACATTCGATTGCAGATCCCTCGAGAGGAACAATCTTAACATTTAAATCTGTGAAACATCCTTTATAATGATGGCAGAGGAAAGAGGAAGAAGGTAGAACAGTCGTTACAAAAACACACGGATATCAAGTGCAAATTGAAGAAACTGTACACCAAATACGAGCTGCGTTCAATCAACGCGTGGTGTATAGTTGGTGGAAGCGATAGTGTGAGGTAGTAAATTGAAGCATAAAAATAGGCAAAGTTTGGGAATTTTTTTCATGGGTAACTACCGAGCGAAAAGTTTCCAAGTTTTGTGGAGGATATAAATGTAACTTTCACCTTTTTTCTATAATTTTTAGAACGTCAAAATGTTACAAAATGGAGGAGTTGTTGCGAAATTTCTTTCGCCATCGCTGGCAAGGATTGGAACGTGGGAAATGATAAATTCTAGAGAGAGTAAGCGGGATGAGACGAAGAATTTCAGAGCAATAGTGTACCCATGGTATCATTTACGAATGTGGAGATCCTAGCCAAAGAAAAATTTGAGGAACCAAGCTCCCTCCTGATTACCTCGATATTATTTGCTTCTTGTGATGGACACGAAGGCCCCAATCTCACCCTACTATTATGTCAATCTGTGCCGCCAAGAAACTAAATGTGGAGATTTTGAGAGAGTATCCTTTTCGCTAACTATTTTCTCATCTCTGCACAGTACTTCGACGCCTAACTGCCTTTACGATCTCTCTATATCGCTTCCATCGACTATACCATTACAGTCGAATTACCTACAGCTTCTTCTCATCTCCCGACTACCTTTACAACCTCTCTACATCGCTTCCATCGACTGTACCATTACATTACTCCACTCAACGTCGAATTACCTCCATCTTTTTACCACTGAATCTATCGTCGATGTAACATCCATCCACGTCACGTTACACCGCATTCTAACCGAACAGTGACCCCGGTTACCAGCGACGATTCGCGTCACGAAGCGTTTATTCCGGGCTGGCAGGTCTCGTTACGGCCGATTTCAGTTTGCAAATAGAATTTGCACGCGAAACGATTCGGCAATTACGCCACGTGTATGTACACACGTACACGTGGGCTGCTCGTTTGGTATTCAAGTGGCGCGGTGTGTCGCGCGCGTGAGAGAGAGAAGCTGGCAAGGTAACACAACAAACAGCTACACACCACCGGGAGGGATCATTTCCAGTTTCCATTTGCGAGCGTAACCGCTTCCGCCAGCCAGTCGCGCCAGATTTCAGGCAAACTTCGAATGGTAAAACGCGGCGGATAATGGTCGAACGGGTGGATTGTCCACGGATAAATCGGTCAGGTTCAAGGAAGTGCGCGTTAAACGTAAGTGGCTGCGAACGGATCGCGCGCTCTACAAATTCTGATGCATCGTCCGAGCGTTCGATCTTGACGGTTTCCGTAACCGCGGAAATGAATCGCGTTTGTCGGTGAACGCTGCTGGAATCTTATTGGGTGTGGGGTTAATGTTGCGTGACCGTTTAGCCGGTGAACGTTAATAGGAGTGGCGCAATGGTTTTCGAAGTGGTGACAAGTAGGGTGCCAGTTTCTGTCTTGGATATGGTTATTGTTTGCTGGCTGAAATATGGCTGAAAAATGTGATAGGTTCGTCAATTCGTACAGGGTGTTCTGAAAATTGTGTGCAATTGGAAAGGTGATTTCTTCGGAGGAATAAATAAAAGTGATATTTCTGAAGTTGTGGAATATTCAAACTCGATTATTCTAGACACTTGAGTCTCTTTTTATGCGTATCTTTTTAACGCGGTTTCGAAGGTATGCAGTGAGCATATTTCGCGCAAATTTCGGGCGTACGATACTCGAATGAATTGAATTCGAACGCGAAGAGTGTCGTTACGCTCGCGAGAAATGAATGCCTTAAAGGCGATATTATAATAGATGATGTGAACTGATAAGAAAAACATTGAGTATTAAGCTACTCTATGGACTGAGTAAGCTGTACTTTCCACTTACTTTTCCACTTACAAAAGGAACACTGTACGTTTCAAGATGACAATGAAATTATTCCACATTATTCCTCTAAACAAATCCATTCAAAAGCCTCCATTATAGATCCGAATTGGATCACAATTGCAGAATAAACTGTCACAAAGAGAACCCATCCCACGAAAAAAAAAAAGAAAAACACAGCAAAGCTCCGAACAAAGCCCGCATAATCCACGCGGTGCGTAGCCGTGGAATCGGCTGTAGCGTCCCTATTGATTTTTCATTTCCCAGGCAATTCAATTATCCGGCAGCAGGACAATTGGATTAATTCAGGCCCTTAATTCCCTTGCTTCCGACAATTGAGTTAGATGGCTTGATTCCGCACGCTATTTGCTCCGTCCACGGGCGGCGTATTAAGTGTCGTGGCATTAAGGCGAGTCTCGAAGCGCGGCCCAGCAGTTTCGCGTCCGCGATCGGAACGCGAGATAAAACCGGTGAAATTCGTCGAAATAAAGCTAGTCGACTTCAGCCAACCGAATAAATACCAACGAATTACACGGGTCATTACTCGGCGAGTTTATTTGCCAGCGGGAAGAACAACGGGACGGAAGGCCATTACGCGCTTCCTCCAATTAGGAGAGAAACCCTTGCTCTGGTGCTCGATCGAGTTACCAACGAGAGAACGTTCGCAGCGATGGATGAATCCTGTGTGTTCACCTGACAATCTACACCCTCTGGTCTCATGGTCAGACGACGTTTCTACGCGTGTGAATCGCGACACTCGATCTGCCTCGTTTTTGTGGAAATTCGGTGTGGACGAAAGGGATCGGTATTTTCGACTGGCTCTCTCTCCCTCTTTGTGTCACACAGACACTTTGCTCTTCTTTGAGCGAACGAACCCTCTCAGGGTTGAACGTCGACTCTTGTTACATACAGGTACTGGTAGGTTTACGATGCTACTTCTAGGTCCGATAATTATTTCCGTTATATGTGTAGAAGGAACGAAAAGAGGATTCATGGACTGTTATAAAAGGTGCATTTTTTGGTAGATAGACAGCTTGATAAAGTGTGAACTTTTAATATAATACAATCGTTGCACCAAGTGTTTATGATAGGTAAACGGCGAATTTTTTCGTTAGAGAAAATTGTACCTTTTTGAACTTAACCCGAATGGGACAAATACTCTTCAGAACCATATTCCATCTTCGATGCACGAACCCTCCAATTGCGATAGTTTCAGAATATTTTAGGTAACGCTAGATCAAAGAATCCTCCTCTCTCGAAAGTTTCAGTCCACTGTCTGACTTCGTGCCCGATTTTCAGAGACGACAGGAACCTTGTCACACTTCGGCCAAATAATTACTCACTTCGTTTCGTTTTATTTTCGAATGGAACGTGCCTCTGCACGCACCGTTTGTATTTCATTTTCACATCAAGCACGATCTTTTGCAATCGTCCAATACTTCAACAACAACAACTCCTGTTTTCTCTGTCCGATCAATGAACGACACGAACCACTGCTAACCAATTTCACCAAGCATCGTCGGTAATCGAAAGGTGTAGATTACCCAGCGACCACCGTCTGCCTGGACAACGAATGAACGAGAAAACAAAGGAAAAGTGGTACTTTTACCGAAGAAGATCGGCGAACCATGAAACGCAGACGCTATTTTATCGCGGCGTTTAACAGCGTCCATTATGTACCGCATAGAGAGCGGGCGGGCAGAGGTGAACAGCCTCCGTTGTGGTAACCGGCTGATTCCCCGCTTAAACAGATATGATTGAGGACCGCCATAGAGACGATCAATGAGCTACTAAGTATAGTCAGCCGGTGGAGGCGAACGTTCAATCAGGCCGCGCGCGTTACACGGCCTCCTACACCGAAACACTTTAATTCGATCGAACGAGAACCTCTCTCTAGCTACGCGTGCATCGTGCATAGTAGCCTCTGTTCACAGAAGCTCGGTCTTCATGGTTCGCTAAACGTCTCGCGAGTCCCTCCATGCATTTACCTCGCCTTTGCCTTCGCGAGACGTCGTGTTTCTCCCCTCGTTTCGGTCGCCTTCCTTTCCAACAGGCGAAACGCAACGACGATGACATAGCGATACAACCTCTCGCGCTGGCAGCCTTATCTACGAAAGACCGTGGCGATACATCCAAGTTATGTTACGCGTTGCACCCGTACACGTCGATGAACGTTCCTCTCGTTGCTCGTTTTCCATGCTAAATAGTCGGAAGGATGATTTGACGAGAAGAATAATGGGTTGAACTAGAGACATCGGTAGTTAACATGGATACATTTGCATCGTACGGTGCTTTGACGAAAATTCCCATTATCAGCGAGGTGTTACTTTCTCCCGTTCGAACGTACCTACCGCGATTTCTGCGCTGGATTGATCTTTACAGATTTAGATTCTACCGTGTGTACTGTGGTTTGCGAGCGTTGGGACACTTGGAAAATGCGAGGCGAATTTGAGGAATCGTTTCAAAATTGCTGAGATTAGAAATATTTCGGGGCTCTCTCTGATTTATGACGGTAATCAGGCGAATCGAGAGAAGATACGCGTTAAAGATGCAAATGGGTTAGGTTTGAAAGGAAAGCGATCTCTGGAAATTGGAATCTTGAGGGGGTTGAAAATTTACATTTCGAGATTACGAAGTACTCGAGCTTAAACCTTTCGAGTTTTCAGGTGCACATATGTTCCGCAAAAAAATATTGCTTTCCCCTGATCCCCGAGATTCGATCAAAAATGTTTTTCACTCTCTTAGATTAACCCTCGGAGTACTGAACCGCGGAGTCCTATGCCGGAGTCACTTCTGACTCACATCGATATGTTACGAATGCATATTTACGATCTCCTCCCCGCGCTTGTTTCTCACGGATGCTAGTGGATCGGTTTTAGGTTACATTCTGATTTTTATTGCGAAAGAATAATCTTCCATGGAACGCTACGAAAGACTGAATTGTTTGCTATTTTTTCGCTGGGTCTATAGGAAGCAGGCGATCGTCTTCTGATTGGGAACCTCACATACACGCAGCCCCGTCATTACATGCGTTATCGCTCGCGAGACAACGCGTCCGCTGCGAAACCTGTGACTCCGGCACAGTATACGGAGGGTTAATCTACCACCGAAAATTGACCCGGGCGACATCGGCCCGCGCTACGACACTTACGGTCTCGCCTTCGGAGAATAAAGTATCCAACAGGTTTCGATTCATTTTTCCGTTCCCACACCATCGTGGAAGTGTTAAGGAGGCTCCAGGAGAAATTGCATTTTTAACAGCCGAAGGCAACACGATTTCGAAATCTTTAAAGTTAACCCTTTCGAGACTCCAAGTGCACATGAGTACCACAAGAAATACTGATTTTCCCCGATCTCCATGACTTGAACTAAGTGTAAGGGTTTACAGTTTAACCTTTTAGATACGGTACGCCACTATAGTGGCTTCCGCGGATGGCATCAATTGGAACGGTACGCCACTACAGTGGCGTTCCGCCGAGACCCTCTATTTTTGCGCCACTATAGGTGGCTTTCGTGGATAGCACCAATTTGGACGGTACGACACTATAGTGACTTTCGTGGATATCATGATTTTGGACGGTATTGTACGTTCTTTGCTTCATTTCGTATTTGTTTCGCGAAATATCGCGAATTCCTGGCAATATCGAAGCTGTCGTTGAAGAGTACACGTGTCAGAGAATCGTCATGAACGGTTTTTGTGCCATCCGCGGCCAAGTGCGCCGTCCCAGGGGTACCCACTTGCGAACGAGCGCGCCGTACCTAAAAGGTTAAACAGTACTTCGTCCGACAATTTAAAAAACTATATTTATTCCGTCGTTGACTACGCGGCTCAATTTACTCTCCTCTATCCTTACAATTCTTATAGTTCTTATATGCCGGCTTTGACGCCTCTCTCTTGCCTTCGGGAAACCCTGGCGCAAGTTGGGGGTTTCTACCTGGCAAGGACCGCGAGCACGTGGCTGGGTCCTTTCTGACCCAGCCCTTAGCGCGTGGGGGAGTCAGGCGTTGGGACCGAGGTCATAAACCGGCCCGAGTCCCTACCTTCACTCAACCATATTCTTACATAAGTTAATACCATCTATGAAATTTTGAAGCTCAACCCTTTCCAGACTCCGAACGCACAAAATACTGACGATTCGATCAAAAATCTTTCTTGAAAGGGTTAACGAACCTCCAGAAAAAATGACACTCGTAAACAGTCAAAGGCGATACCATGCGCCGAGACTCCGAAAAACTTGGCACCCTTTGGTAATCCGCAGTTGCCCAGAGGAAAGACTGCCAAAAGAAGTCACCCTTCGCAGTGGAATTCTCCCTCGTCCCGCAGCGACCAAAGGAGTAGTACACGACTCGTTTCTCGAGGCCAGTGCAAGAGAGCGTGGGCGGCTGGGCTCACGCTCGGCCATTTATGTCCTTAAGCGAGGACGAATCGCGCGGGAACGAGTGGGCCGCGGCGATCGCGAACGAACGGGAAGCCGTACAGCACAATGGTCCGCGCGCTAATGAAACGCGACGGCCGGCGCGAAGTCACGTCCGATCCCATGGCGTTAGACGGACGAGCCGCGACGCAGCTTCTTCCACGATGACAGTCCGACTGACATTCGGACGGCTCGCGACCGGTTTCCGCGTTGCAACATTGTGACATTGAGAGACGTTCTTTCACATCACGTGCCGCTATTTTCGGAGGTTACTCGCCAATTTCTTTCTCCACTTATCCCACCGTCGTTCTCTCTTCGGCGTTCTCCGGCGCGAGGTTACGCGTTCAGTACGTTCGAACTGGTATGTGCTCGAAGATCGTTCTGGTAAGAGCGATAAATTAAAGAGTTATTAACAGGAAGCCAGGAGCTTCGTCGATAGAAACGACCGTAGGTGGGAGCATCCGGTGGCGTATTGTCGCGTCTCATTATCACGTGGACGTCCACTGAGGCATTCGCTCGATGCACGAATATAGAATGTCTAGTGTAACGCTGCGAATCGTTGCACGAACGAATATTGAGAAACTATTTAATAAGCATCGAAGCTAACTAGGCGAAATTAATGCCTCACTTAACCAAACTATCACTCATAATTATATTCTTTTAAACAAGGTCTGCGAAACAAGTTGAATACTTGACTTCTTCCTCGAGAACTGGTTAACCGAAGTTGCTTGCAGAAATAAAGAACGTTGCAAGCAAATTGGTGAGCAACGGTATAGTCGGTGAAAGCGATCGAGTGGGATCGCGAGATCAGTTTCACTTCAAAGTATACGTACATAATTTAACAAATTTTCTTATATTTTAATTCTTGACGGCTTCAGATCAGTTTTTACCGATCAGTGTCGCCGCTGAATTAAATTAAATTCCAGAAATTATTAAGCTGCCTGTTTTCAAGTATCCAGCGACTTTTGTTGAAATACAGAAATAATTACACGAATTTCTGAACACACTCTTATCTAAATATATCAGAATTGTATTCTATCGTTAATTCACAAGCTCGCTGTATCGCTTCCAGCAACTGTACCATCGCAACGCCAAAATTCGCACACCCACCGCGGCATAAACCCCCATAAAACCGCTGAACCTAACTACACAATCTCGAACCCGTACAAAAAAGATCGTCGTCTATCGTGTCTGGATCGCAAATTGCCGGCTGATCTTTTTTCGGCACAAAGAGGAGGGGGGATAAAACGAAACGTTCCCGAGTGGTTTTCGCGTCGTGAAGTTCCGTGACTCGGCCGATCTCTTTTCGCGTGTCCTCCCACGCGTCGCGTCTCGCGTTTTCCGGTGTCCTTTGGCGCTGCGCCGCCGACAGGTTTGCGTCGCGCCGAAAACGCCCCGCCACCCACCGACGCGGCGTGCCATTAGCGGCGTGTTTGCGCCGCGGTAACGCTGACTTATGGTATTTGTCTCCTCTCGTGGAACGGGCTTACGTAACACTGGCTGGCTCTGGTCGCGTAGGTGAACGGGCTCTCGCTGACTTTAATTCCTCCGCGTCGCGCGGCCAACCACGGATGAAAGGGATTCCCGGCATTGCTCGGATTCGGGCGTAATTGTTGCATTTCTGGCGGAATATTCCCGGTGGAAATGTCACGTGTAGGAGAGATTCGTTGATAGTTGTTTCACGAAGAGATTCTGGGTGGTAAAGAGATTTTGCGTTGTCTTCTCGGTTTCTATCCCTTTGACTATACACCATCGTCCATAAGTGCAAACTTGTTTCGGAACATGAAGGATATTAGAAAATTAACAATGGAGTAGGAGTAGTGTACGCTTTAAAAGAAGCTGCGTTACATTTGCGTTGGCAATGATAACAAATACGCCACGGTGTAATATTAAGAATAGGAAAATATAGTGTGGGGTTTTTGGTACGAAAGAGTGACTGTGGGGTGAGATGAAGAAATGGAGAGAGTTGGCGTGGCTGTTTATGTTTAGGCGATAACATGGGTTGCCAAGCCGACTGCGACGTCTCTTCATTTTCCAGTGTGTGGATGCGTGTGTTCGAGAAAAAATAACAGCGTGTGTGGTGGACCACCTAACCGTGAGCATCGAGAGAGCGAATTACATTTTCTTCTTACAAATAAAAAACAATAATAGTGAACAGCAGCGGCGACACGTGGGGTAATATTAATTTATTGAATAAAAAGTAATCAACAAACTCCCACAACAGCGTTCCGTTTTAAAAAATTGATTTAATTTCGCAGTGAACAGAGAAAAAAAATTTATACCATATTACGTCCTACATCATACTGAACAACTTTTGTAAGAACATTTTTTCGATAGCTTCAGTTCCTTCTGAGATATTCCACTATGAGCTCGGTTAAAAAAGACACCCGGTACGTACATTGCGGATCATTTTGACCTGTATTCCGTAGTCCTGTGAGCACCCGGTGTCCAAGGATAAAAACTGACAGCAAGGTAAATGAGTTTGCGACAATAATAGAAGTGTGATACGTCCATTATCCACGGTAGTATCACGACTGCGAAAGGCTACGAGTTTCAAGTATGGATACGCATACGTCAAGTAATATAAACTCACTTCTCGGACAGCGAGCTACAAGTTCAAGTATTATTCTTGCATCACCGGCTCGAATAAATCTGAGCGGCGCTCGGAGCAAGCTCAACAGATCGATACCAGCAACGATAACAACCGGCAAACGTTCGCTGCTCGAGGCAACAGAATTAATCTCGCGGCTCTAAATCGGTGGCGTACGGAAATAGTCTCTCGGCTGTGCAGCTGTCGAGAGATTTCGCAGACGCGCGTGCCGTCAGAGAGAAAAAGAGAGAGAGTTCTCTAATTAAACGCGAGCTAGAGCTCTCGAAACGCGAAACTGCAACGCCTCGAGACGCGTTTCGAGATCGCCGAGTGCGTGTTTACGTTCGCGTCGAGAGCAACTCCGGGGTGGAGAAAAATTCGCGAAACGCTTGCTCACGCGATAAGCCATTCTCGAGGATCGAAACGAGATTTCCACCCGAGAAACACGTCGCGTCCTCGACGTCAGAATTTTTCCAGTTAATCGCCGGGGCATGAATCGAGCCAATGTGGAAGCTCTTCAAACCGGCCGGCGTGACGTGAAGTAGCCACTTTACAGCCGCGTCCCGCCTACGCGGCCACTTCCGACAGAATTTCAAGTTCACCGAGGGCCTCGATAAATCATACGAACGGCTCTGTATGAAGTTGTCGCGATAGTCGCGCCGTGGGCGCCGCCGACTTTTCGCGAAACGCGAATCCGATACTTTGTACGCCGGACGAGAGGCCCATGGCGGATCGTCAGGCGATAAAGTGTACGGAAATACGCGCGGGAGACTTCGATGCGTGGCGAGGAGAGCTGGTCGCGCGAGAATACGCGAAACGTTTCGTAGGAATATGAAATTGAAAGTTGGGACTGAAACTTAATTACTTACTTCACTTTCCAAGCATTTGTTCTTCCTTTTTTTTTTTTGAGATTCAAATGATTCGAGCAATAAAAAGTGAAAAAAACATAAAGAAAGAGGGACAAGGCAATCCTGACGTTACTGAGATCGCATGTGCAATAAAATATTATGAGTTTAAACGAGCGTTTTAAGATCGTTAATTAAGTTACTCTTAAGACTCGCCCGCACTTGAGTAAAATTACACTCTCGAGTGTTTGTTCTTCTTTTTTTAAGATTCAAATGGTCCAGCAATAAAAATTGAAAAGTAGGTAGAGAAAATAAGCGGACAACCCTGACATTACCGAGACCGCAAGTGCAATAAAATGGAGCCCGTGTACGCAGCGTATTATTGCGTTTTAACATCCTTGATTAAGTTACTCTTAAGACCCATCCACACTTGAATAAAATTGCATTCGCAAAGCTTTAAAAATTCTCCAAAATTACTTAACGAGACCTGCCGGTACATCGAATACTCAAGTGTGTATCAGTCTTAATTTCACCGTATCGCAAAATCGATTAACATTCACTCACCGAATCCCATCCGAACCTCTTCCTCGTCGTCGCTATCGATATGCTTGATCCCTGCGATTTCGAAGCTCCTCGTCGACTGTTCCTTCCTCGTCTTCGCCGAGGACGAACAATCACACGTATCTTCCACAGTCCCGCAGCCACACTCATCCCCAGCACACCTGCAGCCTAGCAAAGGGTCGTCCGTGTCGATATTCCTGCACGCTGGACACGGGAACGTTAAATCGTCCAAGGAGACCCTCTCGATTTTCCTCTCCACGGAGACCAGAAGATTTCCGATGAACGCGGGTAGCTCGTCGTCTCCAACTTCGTCCACGTTTCTCGAACTTTGCAACCTATCTTCCATCTCGTTCCCCTCCCTCTGCTTCTCCAAAACAGCCTCGTCGAGGCGCAAAGGTGTCTTCAGGTCGTCCGGAAGAAGGATCTTGCTCCTGGTCTCACACCTGGCGGTCTCCTTCCACTTCTCCATGGTCGTGGACGAGACGACCTTGGCGCACCTCTTCACTTTGGCGCGACACTCGTCGCTGGAAAGACTAGAAGAGTGGTTCGAGCTGGCCCTCGTCGACGTTCCGTTCTTCAATTCACCGGCTTCCAGCTCTGGCTTCCACGTGCCCACGCTCGACGTCGACCTGGACTTCATCACGGCGTGACCAGCGTCCACCTCGTGGTCCACTGTACGAGCATCGTTCGAACTTTTGCACTCCAGACGATCTATAGACCTCGTCTCCTCGCGACGATGCTGCTGTTGCTCGAAAGCACAGGCTGGATCGCGGGGCCTGGAACGGACCTCCTCGCGAGAGCGTCGCCGAGGCCGCATACTCTTCGCGATGCTCGACGATTGCGATCCGGACAGGCTGTTACTCGCCGCGCTCGAGCTAC
This sequence comes from Habropoda laboriosa, assembly GCF_001263275.1. Classification (NCBI taxonomy): domain Eukaryota; kingdom Metazoa; phylum Arthropoda; class Insecta; order Hymenoptera; family Apidae; genus Habropoda; species Habropoda laboriosa. The sequence continues at coordinate 860,452 of NW_017100212.1, read as the reverse complement.
CCTGCCCCTTTCGAGACACCTCCCGCCAGTCCATGAACTCCTCCTCGCGGTCCCAACCGAGGAACCCTGGGGCCCTCATCGACGTTGTTCGCCAAACTACTGCGATCTGCGCAGAGGACAGATGGTATTTTGATAGAGGCTGTTTTATTGTTGTTCTCTTTGCATTTAGGGTTTGAAACTCACAAGTTTGTTATTGTGTTATTTATGTGTCGTTAACATGTTCACTGCGGATCTCAGAGACTGAAACTTGGTAATTTTATCTGGGAGTGAGGGATGTATAGTCGGTGGAAGAAATATTGATACAGTGAGATCTAAGGTCCATATATGGTATTTTACGTTTTTCCATTGGGACTGAATCAAAGCTAAGCTGACTGAAACTTCTCAGACAATCTTACGACTTCGTTACATTTCTTCCTCCGACTGTACCTCGAGAGATCGGTGAAACGCGTGGCTGCAATTGGTGAAACAGTGACCTACACAAACCAATTACCTACACTTCACGCGATTTCTGCACATGTACAAGAATTCACGCTATTAACACGTCATTCGCAGTGAACGCGTTAAGTCCCATTTACTCCATTGCAAGGAGAAAATTGAAGTGGTACAAGTGTTCAAGTGGTACATTAAGCTCGAAGTTGAGCCGAAGAGAACGAACGACTCTCGGGACGTTCTCCGGAAGTGCGCGAGGCCGTTAATACCTGTACGAAAAAGCGACAAAGGAACGTGACTCACCTCGACGGTATTCCGCTCGACGGTTTCACCAGCGGCAGCTTCGCCGCTCCCCGAGGTGGTTGCAACTGCAGCTGCGCTGCGTATGCAGAGGTAACATTCCCCGAGACGTAGCGCGGAGGCCTCGAGCTCTCCTAGCTGCAGGACGAGGCCACGTCTGCCCAGCGTCAGAGGCCAGCCTTCCGGTACCACCGATTCGTTACCCTGCAACCAACGGAACCATGCTCGTTATTATGCTAATATCCGCAGACCGAGCTTTCGCGGCAAGTGCACCGTCTGCGAGTCAAGGTTACTCGAGTTCATACGAAATTAATAAAAACCAACAAGCGATGAGATTCACAGAAATTACGCAACGAGCCGAGATAGTTACGACCTTGAAGTTCAATAAATCCAAAGCACGATTATCGTAAATCGTGCATTTATCGAGGCCATAATCTGTCAAAACGTAAAACACCCACGAACACGTTCCAATTACCCGCGGATGCGCCGTGGAAAAAAAAAGGCCTCCCGAATGGTTTACGGAGCTCGTAAACACGCGAAACAGCGATATTCCTCGTGGACCCCTCGTTTCTCACGTCAATTCGATCATCTCTCGAAGGGTGGTCCCGGACAATCGGGACGATTAATTAGAAGTAAGCCGGAAGCCTCGCGTCTAATGAAATTCCTCTAAATGAGTTGCACGCGAGAGGGAGGGTTAATTGCGCGGCCGAGCCCCTCCCACGGAGGGGAATTTTAATCGCCGGCTGATTAGAGGGCAATCAACGCTGCACGCGGGTACACGCCCAAAATTGAGGAGACGTGCGCGTTCTCCGCGAATCACGTCGTATCGCAGCTGTCCCACGGTTTCTCTCGCTTCTGATGGACCGGAATGCGGCCGGAATTTCGTTGGATACGGATTGCGTTTCGCGAAACGAAGTGAAATCGTCCTGGCTCGACTTAGAATATACAGCGCCGTTCAAAAGTTTCGGATTGGATATTGAAATTTCGGGATTCAATTTGGAATTGTCGATAGCGTATTTTTTACTTTGAAAATGTCTGAATTTTACTGGTTTATGAAAGAGGAATTAACGAGGGTATGATTTTTTTTTATTAAACAAGGATTTTATTTGATTTATTTTCCTATATTTTTGGGGGTGATACTGTATCTGAATTTAGGTGCATCGCCGTTTATTTCTCCTGGCTGATGTAGACGCTCGTTCGAATATAGATTCGTTAAATGTCTTTATTGGATTAAGGGGTACAGGGCGTTTCATAATATGGTAATGACTTCGCTGAGGTATCTGGTACAAGTTACTGCTAAGCGCGGCAATAAAATTGGAAGGTTATATCGAAGTCCAAGGTGATTACGTTAAACACCTTGCTCCCAGACAGAATTATCGAAAGATAAAAACATTCGTACGGTGGAAACGAGGTCAAACAGAGCGGGTATTCACGCGAACATGTTTCATTATTTCCTTATTGGGACTTGATCGTATGGTCTTGGTTGGAACGACCGCCACAAACCTGTCACACCTTCCCCGTATCTGTTGTACAGCTTAATAAAACCTGCTTTACCTGCTTCCATATCAATAACCGATACAATCGACATTATCCTTAAAAGAACGTGTAATTCCAATGATCGGTACAACTCGGTGTAACTGAAATAATATCGGCGATAACCGTCATGTACACACATGTTTCCACATTGCTGGCAATTCGATAGCCTCAGACTATAGGAACTCTCTCTCTCTCTCTCTCTCGTTCAAAGTGGAGGAAGATTCTCTTTGTCAGAATTTGTGAAAGGGCATCGTTGCAATGGTACAACTTGGAGCGCCTGGTGTTTCGCCCACGTGCATCGATGCGCGGTCCAACGTGTAAGCAATTAGACGGTGCAACGCGCGAATAAAAGCGACCGGTAGAATGCTCACACCTTGCCCGCATACCAGCCGCTGCAAATTCAACGGATACGAAGTCACCGGGGAGGTACGCGCCTTTACGGCCGCCTTCGAGGAAGTTTGATTCGAAAGAAAGAGTGAAAATTAAGAGAATCTATTGGAAATTTCAAAATTCGTATAGGGCAGTAGTCAATTGTACTGGAAGCTCTATTTATAAATCCAACACTCCATCTGCAACACTCTGAGGACTCTTACAACACTCTGACTCTATACACAACTTTGACTCTATCTGTGTACAACACTTTGACGATTCTTTGCAACATTTCGAGTGTGTCTACAACACTATGACTCTATCTGCAACAGTCTGACGACTTTTACAACACTTTGACTCTATCTGTAACACTGTGACTCTATCTGCAATACTGTGCCTCTATCTACAACACTCTGACTCTATTTACAACACTTTGACTCTATCTGTAACACTGTGACTCTATCTGCAATACTGTGCCTCTATCTACAACACTTTGACAATTCTTACGACACTCTGACTCTATTTATAACACTTTGACGGCTCTATCTACAACATTCTCACTCTACCTGCAACACTCTGACTCTATCGACAACACTTTGACAATTCTTACAGTACACTGACTCTATCCATAACATTCTGACTCTATCTACAACACTCTGACTCTATTTACAACACTTTGACTCTATCTATAACACTTTGACTCTATCTACAACACTCTCATTCTATCTATAACATTCTGACTCTATCTACAACACTCTGGCTCTATCTATAACACTCTGGCTCTATCTGCAACACTTTGACTCTATTTACAACACTGTGCCTCTATTTACAACACTTTGACTCTATCCATAGCACTTTGACGACTCTATCCATAGCACTTTGACGACTCTATCTGCAACACTCTGACTCTACCCACAACACTTTGATAATTCTTACAACACTCTGATTCTGTCTATAACATTCTGACTCTATCTGCAACACTCTGGCTCTATCTACAACACTTTGACTCTATTTACAACACTTTGACTCTATCTACAACACTTTGACTCTATCTATAGCACTCTAACGACTCTATCTGCAACACTCTGACTCTATCTACAACACTCTGACTCTATCTACAACACTCTGACACTATCTGCAGCACTCTGACTCTATCTACAACACTCTGACTCTATCTATAACATTCTAACTCTATCTACAACACTTTTGCAACTCTTGCAACACTCTGACTCCATCTACAACAGTGACTCTATGTGCAAGGAAAAAATCTTCCCTCACCTTCTCTCTCTTCCACAATACACGCACCCTGTTTCGATGGTTTCCCACTAAAAAATAGTCAACACGCTGCTGGACCTCGTCATCGAGGATTTTCACGACGAATCCAGCTCGCGTCCCTCTCAATCTCCACTTTCTCTTTTACAACCCTCGTTCCACGCTTCTTAAAACTGCTCGCGCAGAAAACGGCGAGCATTTTTACGATACCACAAATCCTCGCCGCGCGAAGTACCTTGCCCCACGAATTCCGCGACAAGTCGACGTCACATCCTAGAAAAGGCGACAACGTTCTGAAATGCCGCGAGTAACCTGATCCAAACGAGTAAAACCATTACACAGACTCGCCGCAACGTGGCATTCGCGATACATATATCCATCAATAATCCAACACCTAGCGCTGATTTTAATCTACGAATCGGCCGAGTCATTTAGGAATTCATTACACCCATTAATTCCCCGTACAACCGCCGACCGTTACAGCCATCGAACGATTTCCATCGACGTCCATTGTATCCGCTATCTGCACCGGTTGCACAGCATCGATACACCGGGAGGCTAGGCTTTCCGTTATTTTTCTCTCTCCTTCGGTAGAGCACAGCCATAAATAACGAAGGATAATAAAGTCGCAGAGGCGGGTAGAAAAATGGTTCGAATCGGCCCGGTTGACAGTCGAATTCCACGGGACTTGTGCTCCGGCGATTGCGATCGCGAAAAACCGTTTCCCACGCGGCA
>NW_017100212.1:836217-855706 GCF_001263275.1 Habropoda laboriosa | reverse complement strand
ACGCGAGCGTACGTGTGTCGCGTGCCGCCGCGTGTTGCGGTTTCTTTGCGTGTTTATCGAACGGTGGCGAGATCGAAACCGGCCCTGAATTCCGCGCCGCGAATCAGATCGAGAAATTAAGGAACGCGCGGATTGAAGGAGACGCGAAACGAGTGGTGGAAAATTAGATCGTTCTGACACCTTGCTTCATGTGTTGGACATTTTTCCGCAATGTCCGAGATTAGTGATAATAGTAATGACGTCTTTATTGGCTATTTATTATAGACTACTATAACTAACCTAAAGATTAGAGTACTTTGAGAAAATAGAAGAATTGCGACAGAATGCAGATTTTTTGAAAAATCTCCCAATGTGCGCAATCTCCTAAGAAGAAGAGCAGCTTAATTACAAAAAATATAATGAAATATTAGATCATTTTTTGTAACTTTAGAAAAATTCCTGAAGAGGTTGAAATAACAGTGGCAAAAATTAATTTAAAAAAATTTATCCTTCAAATTAGGCTTCACTTGGTCAACGTTAGTGTTTCCCTATTTAACTCCCAAAAATAGAATTCTCCCCCGAATAAACTCTACGCAAAGAAAGATCAACCCACCGCAAACATCTGAACGTGTCTCTCAACTCTATCTCAACGTGTTAATATTGTATCACCTCGAAGAAGATAAAACATTACCCACAATTTATATCTTATGAATTTAAATCAGAGTTGGAAGTAAAATTAAGCTCCATTACAAATACGACCCATCCTTCTACCATTACATTAGCATACAAGCTCAATCCGTATACACTTCTATTACACATAGTACAATCATCACTTCCATTCAACCCTCATCGTAACTCTCACTTCTCTCTCTCTCTCTCTCTGCGTTCACCATTATACCTGAACCAAGAGATACTCGTCCATCTTGCTCCTCACCGCGTTAAAGCCCCGACAACTCGGCCAGCGTATCGATCTCATCGAGTGAAACGACCAATTCACACTGGCGAGCCATAAAACAGACGGCGAATAGAAAAGGAAAAGTAGAGTTGGCGAGATAGAGATAGGGCGGGCAAGCAGCCAGCAATATCTGGTAATTTCATCGCGAATAGGTAAGTCGACTCGGAGGTTCGCCTAGGTCGCGGGCAATCGAGTAAGAGACCACGGCGACAACGGTTCTGGAGAACGGAATCGGCGTGTCGACAACAGGCCGGACGACGTTTATGATGGACGCGATAAGAAACGAGGCCCCGTGGCTGTCACCGCGTGTCTCATTAGCGGTAAACGGTCTGACCAGAGATGTATCTAGCGCCGAAACTAGCCTGGGCTTTCACTCGAGCCGCTGATTTACCGATGCAGCCGCCCTTCAATTTACGTTTGCGCCTGGTCGGTGTTGGCCTGGCCAGGCCAGGAATCGTGTTTCGCCCTGGCTACGAACCAACGTTACGCCGGATACGCGAGGAGATAGGAAGCGTGTAAATCAAACCGTTCACCGGTCGCCGCTCTGGATCGTTAAAGCGGCGCTTGCCGCCAATTTCCCGGCAACTTCGGCTATAAAGTGTCGAGAAGGCGTTTTCTTCGGGGAGTATAGATATGAATAATATCGCACGAACGTGCTCCATGTAATGCTCGGACACAATGACTTTACGAGTCACCTGGCGCCGCGAGGATATGAGCATTTTTTTCGGGGGAGTTTTCAGAGCTTATTGTTTGCTCGTGAAATAGGGGAAGAGCTCGACAGAGGAGGTTGATAATGTTGGGTTGTCGGGGGAGAAGTGGGAGATGTAGATGCATGTGATAAAATTACTATTTTCGATTTTCTGAATTCCCAAATTTGCATATTCCCAATTCCCAAATTTCCAAATTCCCAAATTCCCCAATTTCCATATTCCAAAATTCCTCAATTTCCATATTTCCCAATTTCCATATTCCCAAGTTTCCATATTCCGAACTTTCCATATTTCCATATTTCCATATTCCCAAATTTCCATATTCCCAAATTCCCCAATTTCCATATTCCAAAATTCCTCAATTTCCATATTCCCCAATTTCCATATTCCCAAGTTTCCATATTCCGAATTTTCCATATTTCCATATTCCCAAATTTCCATATTCCCAAATTCCCAAATTTCCATATTCCAAAATTCCTCAATTTCCATATTCCCTAATTTCCATATTCCCAAGTTTCCAAATTCCGAATTTTCCATATTTCCATATTCCCAAATTCCCCAATTTCCATATTCCCAAGTTTCCATATTCCCCAATTTCTGTATTCCAAATTTTCCATATTTCCGAAGCTCCAAATCCCCAAATTTCCATATCCCGAATTTTCCAAATTCCCCAATTTCCATATTCCCAAGTTTCCATATTCCAAATTTTCCATATTTCCGAAGCTCCAAATCCCCAAATTTCCATATCCCGAATTTTCATATTCCCAAATTTTCAAATTCCCCAATTTCTATATTCCGAATTTTCTAAATTCCCCAATGTCCATATTCCGAATTCTTCCAAACTCCCCAATTTCCGTATTCCCAAACTCCGAAATTTTCTAAAACTTAACCACTCAAACTGCTTCACCTGCCAATGTCCACATATCCAAATTTTACTTTCCTTATCTCTAAACCAGCCGTCGCCGTTTCCAAGAAAACGACAAAGAGTCGAAGTACAAATAAGCGGTATCGATCAGATCGAACGGAAGAATTCATAATAAACGATCAAAGGCGAAAGAAGGCCTCTTGTACCGGATGCCGTCAAAGTGACAGACGCCTGGTACGTGACTGACGAAGCCTCGTTAATCCTAGTTCCTACTACTCGCTTCGCGTACAGTGAAACGCGCGCAGACTGCTTCTTTTACGCGTTACTCTTATACCTACAACCTACGAAGACAGGCAGCGTTTAGGCGAGCTCGATGAAAGTCCAACAAGATCGATTTCGATCTCGTTGCAGACGGAAAGAATTCTCTGGTGAACTTGTTTCCGGTCGTGTACGTTTCGCGAGATCAAATTAATCCACGTTACATCGTTACTTCATCGACGTTCGTGGACAACGAACAAGTGTTGCTATTTGAAAACAAAATACTTCTCTATCCCAACAAAATTAATACGTCCATTTACACTACACGTTACATACAGTTGCACAGAAATCATAATACAACCAAAAACACAATAATTCTGCAATAAGAAAATTCTTTTTAATTTCATAGCAAGACTTAATTTTCGAAAAAAATTGATTTTGAATATTAATTACATTCCCGAGCGTTTTTACAGCGGACCCCAAGTTCCCACAGGCAGAGAAGACTCTTCTATTTCGATCGCGAAATTGTGTTCGAGTCTCTCGAAGACAAATACAGGCGGGTTCCCTGGCCAAATAGGGCTGCAGAGCTCGCCGCGAATGGCGAGGCATTGTGTAGCGGTTCGAAAAGCCGCAAAGGTCTATGCGGTCGGTGGTCGCCAGAAACGAGGCAGAGAAGAGCGGCGGCTCGCGTTGAAAGACGGCCTAAGGCCTAATCTGCATTTTAAACGAGCCGTGCTCTCGCTGGCCGCGCAATACGCGAGAACGGAATCGCCTCTCTTCACGCCGCGCTCTAACAACCCGCTTTTAGAATCCACAGCCATTTTGCTTTCTCCACCTACGATTTCTGGACGACCGAGCTGTCTTGAAACTTGTCGTCGCGTGACAGGTACCATTCGTTAAATGACATTATGATTGATACATTTCATTCGATGACCAACAGACGAAACGGAAAAGAACGAACAAGTTGGTAATAGGCCTGCTAGAAAGTGTTGAAAAAAAAGAATCGAGATTAAGATGGATCGTAACGTATTGTGTCTTCTAAAAGAAAAAGATTCTTCAGGCAAAAGGTTAAGCGTAAACTCGAAGATTGTCTTTCGAGACAATTTCGTTCACGAGACAGGCATTCAGGCAAAAGGTTAAGCGTAAACTCGAAGATTGTCTTTCGAGACAATTTCGTTCACGAGACAAGCATCGTCGTAAGTTCACGTGGGAGAGAAACGCGACCAGATGGCGGTCGAAGGGAAACGCGGCATCTTCTCGCGTCCAATTAATCATCGCTTAACCTTTCCACGAGAATAGCGGGTCTCGCTAATCGCGGAAGGAATCCGTTCCCCCCTTTTCAAGCAGCCACTAAATTGCTGTCAACGTCTCCAGGTCGTCCGACACGCCAACACATCCTTCAAAAACACGTACCTTCAAATATACTACCAGCTTCTTTCCCCTGCGCTTCCTTCCTTCGTTTACTCGTCCTTTTTTCCCTCTCGTTTCCACCGATACGGTACGAAGTTTAATACTCGCCGGTGAACAGTAAACGAAGATCGAGAGAGAGAGAGAGAAATATCGACACTTTCTCTTTTATCATTCCCGGTTAATTAGTCCGCGCGTACACACGCGACACGAGGCGAGAGAAACGGCCGCGCACGCGAACCGTTCATTAGGCGCATCGTTTTCCGTTTCTGCCTGTTTTCTTCGCGCGGGACCGAGAGCCACGCGCTCGAACGCGAGAAAGCGGTCCGGAGAAATGAAATCGTTTACGAAAGAACGAAAATGCCAAGCGTTATCTACGCGGGAACGATGTTTATGCCTGTCATTAGCCTAAGAGACTTTCCATGGAGGAGATTCTTATTTGGTAACAATTTTCCAAATTCTCATGTATTCTTTTCTCTTTGATTTCTTCATTTTTCGATGGGCGTATGTGTACGCTCTTTGATTCGTTCATTTTTCGATGGGCGTATGTGTACGCTCTTTGATTCGTTCATTTCTAGATAGGCGTATGTGTACGCTCTTCGTAGCGAAAGGGTTACCGATGGGCGTATGTGTACGCTCTTTGATTCGTTCATTTTTCGATGGGCGTATGTGTACGCTCTTCGATTCGTTCATTTCTAGATAGGCGTATGTGTACGCTCTTCGTAGCGAAAGGGTTATAGACTCAAGAAAAGTTAGATGAACTAGGATAGGAAGCGATAAATCATCCTGACCGTGCACTGCTCAAAAAATAAGTCATTCTTCATGCACTCCTGAACCTTCCGAAAAAAATTGAAATGCTAAGAATCAAGTTCCAACGCCACTGGAATAATATTTTAATAATGAGAATGAGAAGAGAAGACTAACTGATAAAAATTTGAGTAAAGAAAATTGATTTCCCTTGGAAAAAAAAGACAGAATCTTCGATCAACCTAATATACTCTTTTCTCCAAAACGCGTTTCGAGTACCCTTGACGTGCCGCGAAGCAGAAGATACCTCGAAGCTGTGAAATTGAACTCGCATACACGAGCGATTTAAACGGAACGAGGAGACGGGCCGGTTAATCACTCCAGAAACCAAAATCCGACGTGTCGTTGCGATCGTCGTGACCAGATCGGGACACGGGACGACAGCTTACACTCCTAAAACCCTGAGAGAGCGGCAGCGGATTAAGGCGCGCGCGTCACCGGGGAAAAGCTGTGGCGTTGGGAAGACGAAGGTTGAAACGAGGGGGACGCGATGCTCGATCCGACAGCCAGTCGTACGACACGGTGGATCGCGATAAACCGACGTGTTAATCGGGATCCGCGATCAGCCCACGAACGGGACTCGGACTTATTAACTCGATAGCCAGGCACCGATGAATCGATCGTAATTCATGGGACGAATGCTCGCGGAGAGGTAGCCGGCTACGCACGTGATCGCAGATATCGTGATAATGAATTGCATCGTCGCCTCAAATGAGCCCTCCTTCCTCTCTATCCACGCTGGATATAGCTTCGGGAGCTTTTGCTCCTGCCTCCGGGGGATTACCAGCCGTGAACTGGCTCCTGGGATTGTCTAATGAAGCTGTTCAGGGGATTCCACGACTTTTCCAGGGGTTTGTTGGAAGTGTGAGATAGCTGACTGGACCGTCAATTATTTTCTGATTGTTTGGAAATAGTAACTTTCGAAATTTTTGTCGCGATAGAGGAAATTAGCCCTTTTGCAGCAGGTAGTTTTACCGCGAAAGCCTTAGCTAGACGCAATTTTCGGAAATCTATAGCTGAATTCTGCATTTTCGAAAACCTTGAAATTTTGAAAATATATCCCTCCAAGGATTTTTGAGGATTTGACTAGGATCTTAAGATTTCTCAGAAACTATCCGACGGATTTTTCTGAAATTTTGCACACATCTTCAGTACACGTGTAGACGCAGCACCATCCTCTATAATCGTGAAACTCCAAAAATTACTACTTTTCAAAGCCTCCAGAAGTAACGATATTGGACCAAACATTCGAGGCGTGAATAACGCGAATATTGCTCCACCGTACCTAAAAATGCATCTTCAGATTCCTCGTAACGCATCATCCCACACTACTACAAATCTTCACCGTCTTCTTCAAGTAATACCTGTTCACTCTCCAAGGAAGACAACCTCGCCACGAAACTTTCCTCCCTCTCGTTGTTACGCAGGGACCAACCAAAGCAACCTCAATCTCCGTGAAAAACCCGGACGAAAAGAATCCTCAACCTGATCTCGCCCCGACTAGAAACAACCTGCACGATCTCCGCGGAAACTTCGAGAAAAAAAATCACCGGCGAACATCGTGTGCAACTTTCTCAGGGACGACGTCGCAGCATTAGGACGTCCAGGTACATCCATCATTCGCGCAGATAACCGTTGAACGCGACAGCGACACCGCGTCGTCGACCGATCAGATATCGGTTGAACAGCGTTCGCGTACGCGACAGATAACGCTGTGGACACGAGTTCCGGCGGCGCTCGAAAGAAAATTGACCCAACTTTCAACATTGTCGTCGTCAGATGGTATCTGGCGAGCCGTGTGGCTTGTGTCTCGAACGGAGGAGGCATGAGCGATCGGGTTGAAAAGCCGAGGTGGGGAGAATCGCGATCGGCTCGCAATTTCACTTCGCGAGAGACGACGAGACACGAGATTCTTTTCCGGTTCTCTCGCAACCCAGCCTATTATCTGATGTGACATTTCATGAAAATATGACGGGGCTCGTTCGTTATTAGCTCGGCAGTCCCGCGAGCGCTGTGCCGCCAGGCAATTATCGTTCTCACGGTGTAATTATCGCGATTGTTATCCGCGGGGCGAGGCCAACGGGGTCAGATTCACCAAGGATGCACGTCTTATACGCTCTTTCTGCCAGCGTTCTGCCTTCGTTTCTTCCTCTTTCCTTTTTGCCTGGGTAGCAGCAGAATTTTTGGAGATTTTAAGGTAAGTCTCGTGGAAGGAATCTTCGGTTGCTCGTTCGACGAAGGTAATGGAGAACGTGAAGAGAAACGAGGCAGTTTATTGCTAGTGAAAGGATGAACGAATGGCTGCGAACTGTTCTTTTAACTTTAATTTTCTTCTTCGGCCGTATCGTTTTAAAATTTGTTTTATCGAATTAACGTGGAAGAGCGCAGAGAATAAAATTAATATGGAAGTGCGCCAAAAGGCTCGAATAATACAATGCGAAAAAATTTCAAAACGCCTATAGGCGCCAATAGTAGCGAAAGGGTTAAGGAACTCTTTTTGATATATTTATATTTTGCCTAAAACTCTCGCGTTTGCAGAGATAGTAATATCAATAATTTTCCTACAAATATTCCTTCGATCCCTTCACCAAAATGGTTCGAATCAAATTGACTGAAATGTGATCAAATCAAGCGACAAAGGTGTCAAAGATATCTACAGTGTCGCAAGTATTGCATAGCTTCAACGTTACGAAAATCAACCCTGAAGCAAATCGTCACGACAAGAAGATAAGAAAGATTGAAGATGAAACTTCCTTAGATAATAGGATGAACTTTGAACTAAATGTGTCTCTTCTAGGTTCTTCCAAGGCAAACGACAGCCTAATTCCTCCTACTCCACAAACCTACTTCACCAGTAAAACCTATTTCCCTGTGCAACATTAAAATCAACAGCTACGTACCACCAGCAGAAAAAATAAAATTTACCAATTTTCTCAACGATCGTCAACTTTCGCAATTTCTCCCTCGAAAGGATGGAAGGTCCTCCAGGAGGAATCGAAGCGGCGCGGCACGAGGGCAAGTCTGTCGCGACGAAGAGAGCTTCAGCCCGTTTCCACAGAATCAGCTCGCGCTCGCCCTGGCCCGGAGATTGCCGCGGCTAAATATAGAGCGCGCAAGTAAATTACGTCGTTTAATTAGCAGACTGCCAATCATTTCGTTATCGACATTCTTTGTTCGAGAACAACCAGCCGGAGTCTCCCCCTGGACAACCGCATCCTGTCTCTGATTATCGAATCGTCTGCATCCTCTTTCTGCGAACCTAAGTTCACGCAGCGGTGACTTTAACCTCTGCCAGGGGCAGCTCTCGATCGAGAAACCTTCTTCCACAGCTGAGTTTCGAAACGTGTACGTAGACGAATTTCACTATCGTTCCGTACAATTAGCTAAAACCTCCAAGTCTCTCCTCGGTTAAAGAGATCTACAGACAAGAATCTTAAATGAGAAATTTCGCGAAAAATGAATACTAACGAAAAAGGTCAGCCTTCGATCAAGATACCTTCGCTTAATCACCACCAATCAAAGATTCTTCTCGGTTAAAATATCTTTCCCACGCGTACTGAAGTTCACCACCTTCCTGCTACTTGAGCAACCGAGCCTCCTAATGCCCCTATCGCAAGACACCTCAGCTCTCCCATTCAAGGCACGTAAGGTTTCGACAAGGTGATCCACATTCGACTTGACCGGCCCGTAATCGCGATCATAAATTCATTACGGACATAATAGGATCATAGAGCGATCTAGATCCGGCGATACTCGATCTCGAGAGTCGGCTCGTTTATCGAGCGGTCGTCCAGCCGACGAATAGCCACGGGAACATCGATATCTTTCAGGTGCACGCACCTATGTAATTATGATAATTGTACCGCGAGCCAGCTCTCTGTGCTCGTAATTAATGGGCGACGTTTCGAGGAACTTGGCGGACATCGAGCGACTCGTGACAATCAGAGTGTCCCGGTTAATTGCAAGCTCAAAGCCAAAGAGAAACTCGCGAAATTCCACTCTGACTGTTATAATCACTTCGTAATCCCCGAGTGTATTTACGCTCCTGAGAGAGGCGGAGAAATATACAGCGTTCCTAAGTATTGGTACATTTATCGAGTGTAAAGCAAACGGTTATTACAAAATTATTCAACCTGGAATCTAGGTAATGTGTAATTTAACCCTTTAACTACTGACCACTCGTCTCAGAGACGGGACGAATTTTTTTTCGTCACAATTACACGTACGAGGAATCTTGGAAGCTCCAGCGATCGAGCAGCTTCAATTGTACAATATTTCCACTAAAAAGAAATGCTAATTTGTCTATATGAAATTTTGGAAGTGACGCAAGTGACGGAAGTGGGTAACAAAAATATATTTATTTAAACGTAATGCTTAAACTAATTTTGTCTACGACAAAAGGCCCCGTGCCTTTTTCGGGGCTCCCTTAAGTAGCCCCTTTTCCCTGGGAAAGTCCCAAGAAGTGGGGGCGCGGGCCTGCATTGCCAAGGCAATACTCTCGATTCTTCGCCTCGAGGGCCAAGAGTCGCCAGGCCTAAATTATGAAAATTTCTTGATTTACCAATCACTGTCTGCGATGAATATTAAATTAGTATTCAAGTAGAACACGTGATCGCCAAAGGGTTAATTAACTGTAATTAATAGTTTCTGGAGAGCGCAACGGGTGTTCCGATACTCAGGAGCAACATTCGAACAAGATGATCCAACTTATCACCGAGTCCTCTTGAAATATTCATGAAACATCGAAACAAAACGTCGTCAAACCTAGTCACAAACGCTACAACCTGTAAATCAAGATAACATCGATGTACGAAGCGAGGAGAAACAAGGAGGAAGACGTATCGTGACGCCTGTACGTCCAGGAAGTACCAGAACCCCATCAGTCCCAGTTTGTCGTTGCAAGACAAACACTAAACAGCCTATTACTCGATCTTTATAGCGCTCTGGTGAACGCGTGTCCAGAGGAGCTGCCTCCAGTGGAAACAAGCGGTTCGAAGCTGTTTTCTGAGCGACATAATGGCGGATACCTCAGAACCATCCGCCGTCCTTCCCTCTCTCTTCCCCTTCGACTTAACTGCTCCAAGTGCACGCATGCATCTCGATCATTACGAACGCTCGAAGCGGTGTTGCGTGCAAACGCTACCATTTCTGTCTTCCTTCGGAGCTTTGTCAGGGAAAATGAGTTCTCGGATCCTGTTTCTTCGGCTGTTGACAGATCCCTATTGCGAGGATTGCCAATCAACTTCTCCGGTTTTCTTTCTCTTTTTCTCTCTCTCTCTCTCTCTCTCAACCTGAACACTCGTTGTATCGCCTATCGTGTTCCTCGCGGTACGTGAATATATTCAGTTTCACTCGGGAATAAAATAGTTCGGTTAAAACGATTCGAGCAATTCCGGGCCGCAAACACAGCGATAAGAACGATTTAAACGTGTCCGTAAAACCGAAGGAAATCTACTTTGTAACCAATCCGCATTTCATTCCTGCGATCCGAACGATGCATCAGCTCCTCGCGGTTGCGTGCAATTTGTTATTACGTGTGTCGTCGCGGCGAACCGTGGGCAAAAACGAGTTTGCGATCTCTCAACCGCTCATCAACGCGATGAAAAGAGCTTCATTATTCATCGGATCGATCGGAGGAACATATTCGTGTACACATTGGACAACGTGTATACGTTCCTTTCTGTCAGTTTCATCTCGAATAATGGTAACCGAGAAATTCGAATACTTCTAAACGTAGCAACGAGAAAGAAACAAGAAAGAAGGAGAAGATTGGTCAAATTACGGGACAATTTCCCATCGGAAAAATCGACGAAATCAATTACCTACAAATCTCACAGTGCATCGCGATAACTATACCAAAAGAAGTACCGCGAAGTCGCGACTATTTTAGAAAATTATCTACATTCTTCCGTTGGAGAAAAAAAAAAAAACCTAGGAGCAGCTGGCAATTATCGGGGAACCGTGTCACGAATGTCGTTCCTCTCGCGTCACTTTTTCACTGTCGGCTGAAAAACCGGTCGCGAAAAAAGCGCGGGGATGAAGCGGCGCGGCTGGTGTAACTCGCGCGCGCGCTTTTACGCGCCGCTTTCGCAACACGCGCGTCGTTTAACCGGCTTAATAATTGCGCTCCTTATACGTTCACCGGAGGGATAATTGTTTTTGCATAATCGAGATGCGACCGAAAGAAATCCGACGATGGCTGCCTGTTATCGAGGAGAAATGCTCGAAAGAACACTCGGCTGGTTGCGCAATACCGGAGCGCGTTGGAACGCGAGGAATCGAGCGGAAGAAAAAGAAATCGGCCGTGGTCCGACTGAGCGACGATCGAAGAAACGATTGCGCAACCCGCGGATGCGTTAATACCAACGCCTCCCTTAATTAAGCTTCGATAAGAGAGCGCGCGTCCGGGAGAAAGCGGAGAGAGATACCTCCGTATTGCTCCTCCACGTTTTTTGTGGCTTTGTGCTAATTTTAAAACCGGCGTTGATTACTTCGAATTTTTTTCCCCCCGGTTTCTTCGAGAGAGATGAAGTTGTATCGGATTGCATTAAGGCGTTAATTGCGGGGGGATTTTTATTTCGAGGTTAATTGCCCCGTGAAATCTGCCGCGGAGGAAGCGAGGATAATCGTGCGGAAAATATTTTTACGACGATGAATTCGCTCACTTTCGAACTGAACCGACGAAAATTACGAAACCTCGCAGGTATCGTCAACAACTGATGCTTAACCCTTTCACGAGGAAATTAAGTTTTTTTAATGGGTTCTTATTCGTGGTTTCCTTAATGGATGCTAAAGTGAGATTGATACTCGTTCGAGAAATTGTTCCATTTAAGGATACAATTCATACTTCGTTTCATTCTCGAATTAACGCTGCCGCTTTCCAACGCTTCTTCGCTGACGTAGCAGAGATTCCATAGGAGCACGGAGCACTGGAGGACGGGTACTTCCGGTAAGACACGCGAACAGAGAAGATCCTGCTACGCGTGAGAACACAGGGCACCGCGTCGATGCATCACGCTCCGCCATTACAATATTTCAGTAGAGCCGTTTTCATTGTTCAAACGCCGCGCGCATAAAAGCCGCGGGGGGCGCTCATAAGCGCCGACTCGCCGCGTGAGATACGACCGGTTTGCATATACACCGAAGCAAACCTGGCCACGTGTTCCCCGCAATTTTTCCCGCCTAAGCGCTGATTGTTCTGGAAAATAGATCATCCCGCGTGCGGCAATTGCATCTTCTGCGATTCTGATAACCTGCGATCGTCGAAACTTTCGTTCCTCGACAAGTGAACCTCGGGCGAAATTACAATTTCGTGCAGGCTGTTGAAATTAACGTGCGACCTTGAACCGATGTATTTCGACACGTGCTATATCGAACGCTGGCGAATGCAAAAGTCGATTTTCCTTGGAAAGGGTTGATTTTAGGATCCATGTTTGTTCAGCTTTTTTGTTTTACCTCTCTTGGTGAGTATTGTAGGCGTGTAAAACCTTGGAGTATGTTTTTTGAGACAGACTGTATATGCAGTGTCTCCAAATGGAAATTTAATTTTTTCAAAAACTACGTGTTTAACCCCTTAACTTGCACGCTCGAGTTAATTCGAGCGCGCTAAACAGGCCAAACTGTGCACACTCGAGATAATTCGAGCGGCGTTGTATTTGATGCTGCTATAATTTTTCACACTCGAATATATTCGAGAATTGAAAATAACAATGTGAAAGCTAAGAAAAAGAATCGTGTTATTGATATTTATCATTTACATAGGATTGTAAGCTATAATACTTATTTATTCGAAAATAAAATATAGCCTTTTTCCATGGAACAAAAGCGCAGTATATCGAAATTGTCCACTAAAAGAAAAGTTGAATCAGGAGTGATAACAAATGGAAACCTTTGAGGATGTCGATGTTCTAAAGTTTGTTTTTTTTACATTAAAAAAATTGATTTTTTTTGGCCGGTTTTTTTGAGCCTCAAATGTTTAGAATAATTAAAGTAAAACGAATATCGTTAACTAAACATTTCGAACATCGTAGCTAACTAGACGTTATTTTGAATTTAAAAAAAAGAAAGAAAATTTTCTTCCGGCTCCCTGAACAAAACATGGAAATCTGGTTAGTGGAAAAAATTTATTCTACATTTTTACTATATCGTTGCACGTAGAATCATCTCGTGCCTCGTTGCATCAACTTTCCTGAAGCGTCCTCGATATTTCTTCCTCGATTTTTCCCATTCGTGTCTCATCTCACAATGATTAAACTGCCTCGATATATTAATTTCAATAAACAAATCGCGTTTCTATCCCGCGCAACGTCGTTCCCCCTCCCGCCCTCTAACCCGGCTATTAAACCTTGATTTCTCCCGCGTCGAATTTATCGCCGGCAATATTTACACTTTAATGGGAAGAGGTTAATCGCGCGTCGTCGACCTCTCGATCCAGCCTCCTCTCCGGCTGGTGGTTTCCGCGCGAAAATCGCTCGCTCACCGTGCGCTTTCATTGTCGTGTCGTTAGAAAACCACGGGACTCGATGCCTACGACCGATAATTCGACCGCATGACACACACACAGACAGACGCACAAGTTGTGAGAGCGGAGAGCTGAAGGAGGCACAGCGATTTCTTCGTTGGAAGGCCTATAATTTCGCGCGTGCTGCCAGGTTTTCCTCGATGGTCCACCACCACTCCGGAGGCTCCTTACGCGAGCTATCGGGTCACTCGATTCAATTTCCGGTCCCGGTGCTTTCATTTTGACGCGCCTTCCACCGTCCCCACCACATTTGACTCTCGTGTACCCGCGCAGCTTTCTCGTCCCCGTCAAATTGCCAACATCATTTTCCATTGATAGCAAGAACCGCAGCGGCGGCGGCAGCGTCGTAATTACAGTTTTAAATTTATACGTCTGTCGGAGGTCGGCACGGTAATTGGTTTATTTGCACGCGCCACTGCTTCGCCTATGAACACCGTTCGATCCTCGGAAATGAGCGTTTCTGCGCGAATCGATCGACGTGCAAGTAGGCAGTTTAAAGGGAAGTCGGGGCTCTAGGGAGATTGGAACTCAAGGGACGGTGTATGATTTGTATTAATGTAGCCCGTGTGTGCTGTCGCACTGAGCCGACTGATTAACAAATGGACAAATGCGTGTTGCCTTTCTAACTTTGTGTAATTTTTACTGTTTGTAAAAACGAAGTGACTAGTTTGACTGTTAGATGTTGTTGCTCTGATGGTTGTAACGATTCTGACTTCTCGAGAGCTCGTCTTCGCCCTCGAGAGCGGTGGTTCTTGAAAAATACGCTGATTGGTGAATATTTTCTCGTATTCATCGCCAATCAACGTGCCTAATTTTCTCGCCAACTCCTTCCAGTGCGCCCTTAGCGCGCTTTACCCTGGTGGAGTGGAAGAAGATCCCAAGGGGTAAACAAATGTTTATAATAATTCGGGAAATTCCTCTGGGTGACTCATCGGCCAGCGGACCGTTACAGACAATTGTACCCTTCGGAAACCCGTGGTTTATGGCATGTTCTTAAGCTATTGAGCGCGAAAGGCACAAGCGGCAAAAAACTCTAATTAAGTGATTCTACCGGCCTTCGCTAGGATGGACGTTAAAGCATAAAATAGTAAAGTAAATCCTAATCTCAAAAACAGCCTGTAGGTGCGACCGTGCCATAAACCTTTGCTGAACAGACGGTTTTGAGGTTCGAATCTTGGTGTTGAAGGGGTTGAGAGGGTGTGGAGGTGAAAAGATCGAGGAGGTTTTAGATGGAGATGAATATTCTTGGTTTTTACTGAATTTCAAGGAAATTTGGGTGGAAGTTGCAAAATTATCGAGACTGAAGCACGTTGTCATGCTTGGAATCTCTTTATACGACGAGTGCACACATTTTTGGTGATGTGTCGTACTAAATTTGAGGAAGAAACGTAAATGAACCCTTTACGATCGTATCACCTGACACTGTAATTTTGCAAATCAAGATTAAACAAGTGGAAAGATGACGATTACTTCGAAAAACATATAAAGGAAGAATTAAAGTTGATAAATTGAAAATAATGTAAACATTGAGAAAGTTTGATGTATAATTATTAAAATTAATATTTTTTGCAAATATTAAGTTTGTAGCTTCCCGCGGACGGCAATTCTTTCGGTAAGAATTTCGCGAGGTCGTAAATCCCGCTTGCACCCTAGGTGACGGTACGGGTTTGCTGCCCAATTGA
Source organism: Habropoda laboriosa (assembly GCF_001263275.1). Taxonomy (NCBI): domain Eukaryota; kingdom Metazoa; phylum Arthropoda; class Insecta; order Hymenoptera; family Apidae; genus Habropoda; species Habropoda laboriosa. The sequence goes on along the minus strand of NW_017100212.1, from coordinate 840,522 downwards.
GAAATTGATCTCTTTTGGTGGTCTCTAGAATTTCATCTTGTCACGACTGAATTTACAAATGTTGATTGGAGAGATTGTTTGGCTGGGTTGGGCGTCACTGCGAGAGCGAGACTCCAAGCGCTGGTTAGAGAATGACACCGTCGAGTCGTCGCCCTGACGGAAAAGAGCATCGGTTACGGAGAGGAGAGGTTCGAGAGGTTTTTCGATGGGTTCGCTCGAGGAGGTTTATTGCGGGCCGATGTGAGTTCGAATGAATTTTATGCTGATAATCCGCCAGGATTTCCTCAAATTTCAAATATCAATGACACACCCAATAAAACTCCAACGTAATACTTTCCTGAACTTCGATGTACTGAACATCCTTGCAGACGAAATTTTCATCAATCCTTGAAACACACCTCTCTATTCCAACAAAATCTCTCGGAAATTACACTTCGCTCGATCTTCCATCTTCCACCAGCTATTCACCTCATCTCCTTGCAGCGAAACACCAGTATTTCTCTAACAGCCGCTAAAACGCCTATTCAAGCACGATAAAGGGTGGCTCTTGGGCACGGCACAACCCTCTGGTATCGATTCCCGCGGATCGATAACGCGTCGAACGACAGAAATCGGCGCTCGATCTTTCACTTTGCCGGGTAGAACGTGAGAGGCAACGGTGAGGAACGGTCGCGTGGGAACTCCAAGGCTCACTCCGCCGCCCCTCTTTTCCCCCGTGGAAAATTGAATGGTGCGACGTGGATGAATACAGGCGATCGTTAGGCAGCCCCGATCGCTTCTTACGAATCGACCGGTGAAATGCCTTCGATAAGTGCCACGATAACCACCGGTCACAGGGCCATCGTCTGCACGCGTCCGCGTTCGCCCGCTCAGACACACGCGCCGACCAGTTCCCTTGTCATCATTTTATAGTTCGAAATGATACCGTACGTAGAAAGCGGTACGTTTGTCCCTCGAGCGTGTGTATAATACCGATTATACCCTGAAATTTTACGGTCAGATTTCTCGGTAGGTTATTGGAACCGGGTTGAAAGAAATACTTTTGCGACAATCGACTACCAAATGTAGAATGCCTCTGAAAATGTGGGGCGATCGGGAAATGTGTGATTACCAATGAAGCGACTAAAAATTCGCATTTTTCTCGGTTGTACCACGATTGCAGAGACTTTCTGTGTATTTCCACAGCTACTCTGGTCAATTCAACGCGTCTCTGGATGCTAAATGAAAGAGAAACTGAATGCAACGTCTGTGAAAGAGGACCCAATGTTTCGAAGAGTAATACTAAAATACTATTCACTTGTACAGTTGTTGGAAATGATATTTTCAGGGAGATAAAAATTCTCCCGTTGCAGTGTCGCTTCCACCAACTATACCTCGCACGTCGATGCAACTGTACACGAGAATTCAAGAAATAAGTGTATCGATTGTAGTTAAAAGACGGTTAAACTCATCTCTCGACGACTACGCTTGACCTGTCTAGCTTTTGGTACACATTTATTTGAAAATTTGTTTGCACTTGGAGCACATTTAATTTTGTGGGCAATTAAAAGCAGTAGATTTCATGCAAGAATTAATTTATTTCGTATTATTCATTATATATACTCCTACATAATATTGAAATAACTTTAGGCAGTTGGTATTACAAAATACTCTTAAAACAAATAAACTCTGGTTATAATAACATTTAACATTTTCTTTTTCCTCCCAAATCCATTCGTCTAATTTTTCACGAGAAGATTCACTGTCACTGCTTGATAAGCATCTTGTACGTCTTTTACGTCTTGGAATAATTTCACTATCGTTATCACTTTCTAGTTCGATACATTCTTCATCATTTTCATTTTGAAATTCCCCTTTATCGCTTAAAGGATCGTTAAAAAATTCTTCGTCAGATTGTTCAAGATCACTATTTTCGTTAAAACCGTCGCTATCACTTTGATAAAATATATTCTCTATTTCTGCCATTATGGGGTTGTGTGTCCCAAACAAGGTTCACCAAAATACTGAAATTATTTGTTCTGTTGCAACAGATTACTTTGAAATAAACCAGAATGAACTAGTTAAATCTCGTCTCAGTTTCAACGACGTATCAGAACGTCATGTGCGACTATGCCCAGACAAATGCATGACGTTCTGATACGTGAAATGTAGCCAAAGGGTTAAATTAGAGACGGAAACATACATCTTATGTTTAATAATGTGATCTTATGAATAATAATAATAAAAGTAAAGATAAAAATGAATTTAGAGAAGAAATAGAGAGAATACGACAAAGCGGGGGAGGAAAGTCTTTACTTAATCATGAAATAGTAGCAATATTTCTAAGTATAGTGCATGGTAAGACCCAAGCCCAAGCTATTGCTAGAAGGTTAACAGACAAGTATTCTGGAATAAGTAAGATCTTCAGCCAAGAGATGGATGATCTGAAAATGGTAGAAGGGGTGACTGATGATACAACAGCGATAATTTTGTGTGTTAAGGAAACTTTAGAGAGGGCACCAACCGAAGAGTTCAAGGAAGAACCGGTAATAGACGATTGGGAAAAGCTGACAAAATATTTAAGTACGAGCATTGGTTACTCAGAAAGAGAAAATCTCAAAGTAATGTATTTGAATAAAGGGTATCGTTTAGTAGAAAAAGAGACTTATACTGGTACAGCTGATCATATACCTTTTTATATAACAGAAATAAGAAGAAAAGCAGTACTTGCAAGAGCAACATCAATTATAATATCTCATAACCAACCTGGCGGAACTGTAAAGCCATCAGAACGTGATAAAGCTATGACTAAAAAATTAGCTTCAGCTTGTGCAACCATAAGTATAAAGTTAGTAGATCACATTATTGTTGAATAGATATGAAAATGGAGATGACAGTGTGTCGTATAAATGTTAAAGTAATGAAAATTAGAAACCAAGGTATAGTTGGGGCCACGATATAGCGAGGTCGTAAATTAAACTCTCAAGAATCGGCACCGATTGATGTTGCGGCACTCAAGGCCGTGTGTTGCAGTCTGTTTGAGGGTTCCAACAATAAACGAATGGTAGCATATGATTTGGTACTTCAAGTAGAAAATGGTATTTCATTTACAAATGGAAAATATGTTAATATTAAGCTACACAATCTTTTTGCACTTTCTATCTGTATATAACACGAGTAGATAAACTAAGATGCTAAAGGCATCAATAAGACCTTTACCTGTAACCGTACTTCCAAAAGCGGCTTCCCCCACAGGGAGAAACCCTAATTTGTCCTAGCTGCATGCAGTTTTCAGTAAATATAATAGAATCAGTTGACTTTCGCTGGATACAAGAATTCTTTGTACGATCCTGACCATGGTTTCAAGTACTTATCTGCTCGTATTTCTGTCAATTTCGGGGTCCCGGCAGCTAAAACATGTTTACTTTGACGCCTAACCGATTTTACGACCTCGCTATATCGTGGCCCCGACTATAAGTATTCTCCAATACCACCTAGAAACATTAATTTAGCCACCTAGAAACATTTTTTCCTTTGCTCTTTCGTACCTCAGAAATATTAACTAAATTCCTCAAACTCAACATCTAACAATTAAATTTACCTCCTTAGGAGTATGCTTGATTCTTCCAAGCCACCCTCTCAACTTTCAAACCGTCCGCGATAGCTCCAAGATTTACGATCCTTTCCGGGGCTGAGCCTGAACCGGCGGAAAACTGGGGCCGTTTCGAAGCTACCGTCGATGATTTACGGCCCAATATCGCGGGGAGTATCGATTATCAACTGTGACGTCGCGCCGTTACTCTCCCTCTCTCTCTCTCTCTCTAGCGCAATAACAACAACCAACCCTCGCAAGATCAAAGCGTAACGACGTTTCTTCAAATGCCCGGTTACAAGCCGCGCGCGTAATGACGCTTAAAAGTATCTCGCGTCAGACGCAAGTTCCCACAGGGGAACACCTACAATTACCAGCTATTACAAACTGGCCGTGGGTTCGTTTCACGGCTAAAGTTTTTGCAGGTTGGCCCGAGGTGGCGAGCGGGACGAAAAAGGAGCGTAATGGAGCCGGGAGAGTTGGTTGCAACAGGAGAGAAAGCTGTCGTATCAGCGTTTGAATAGATTAGAGGAAAATGGCGCGGCCTGTTAACCTGTGATCGTTCGACTCTAATTATTGTTCCTTCGTCTGATTGGTATTAACGACTTGAGGATGCATGCTAGATTCTCTTCGGTCTGCCTATAGTAGAAAGTATAACGGAGGCTTTGATAAGAGTGACGTGGGAAAATGGTGGCGAGTTACTATTGGCTTAGATTGTGAAGTGTGTCGAGTAG
>NW_017100212.1:827553-836181 GCF_001263275.1 Habropoda laboriosa | reverse complement strand
CTTAGTTATATAAGTCGCGATGTTATTTCAAAGTTTCTCAATTCGTCGAATTGTCGCCCGAGTTCGCTCATTGCCATATCGCGGACGTGCCCGGGAGTTATTTAAATTAACCGAAGATTACAGGCACTCGTGTCGGCGGCGCATTACGAGTCCCTTTAAGCGCGGTTACACGCTCTGAAATTTATATCGTTGGGCAATAAATCATTCGCAGGTACACAGAGCGAGAGATCGACGATCGATGGTTAAACATTGCATTTACCGATCGACAAGCGCGAAGGAATTCCAAAGTACGCAACAACGTCTAAAGTGCAGACCGGGGAACCATTATTTCCCTCGTTATCTCGTTTCATACGACGAAACGCTTTCAAATCGAACCGATGCCGCAACCTTCCCTCGCGAAGTTCATCGATTTCATCGAGGAAATTCCACGACAATCGGCGCAACCAGCCGATAGTCAAGTCCGAGGATTGCCAAATCCCACCTTCCAGCGAGCATTTGTAGAAAGTAAGTTCCCTAAGTATTTTAACGATCGATCCGATCGCTGTAAGGCACCGACTCCTTAAATCTATCAACATCATACACCGCGAGTCTGGGAGAAAAAGGTTTCCAAGGTTCTGAAATGTGGAAACATCTCGAGGGAAAATCGGCGATATTGATGAAACTTTGGTGTACGGTTAGCACTCGAAAAAATATTGGACACGTTTTCGTTTTTTATTGCCAATCGTTCACATTGAAGGGCTAAAAATCGCTCGCAAAGATGAGGGTAATATACACTTTTGTGAAAGTACTAAAAGTACTAAATTCGTCGATTTTCACCCGTTCGCCGCGGATGACTATAGACATAAAAAAATACGTGTCGAATATTTTTTCGAGAGCTGCTATACACTAAAGTTTCATCAAAATCGGTGATTGTCACTTGCAGATGTTCCCTCGCAACTCCCAAATTTCGCGACGTTCGTCCTTTCGTGTTTCATACAACACAAATCGTAACTATCTTGGTTGATCTTGATCAGAGGCAAAGACGAGACGCGTCAATAAAAGTGCCATTTTATCAGTGAAACTTTGCACTTTCACAATACCCAATACTTCCCAACAGTTCCAATCACCCGCACTCTCCGCGTACCACTCGAAGATTCAACAATTCTCACGTTCAAGGGGAACGTTCCCAGAAGTGGCGTAACGCAATCGTCCGGGAAGAGGAACGGACGCAAGGCGGCGACCAAAGAGGAAAGGGAACCAGCAGAAGAAGAAGAAGGAGGAGAAGGAAGAAAGAGGAGGATGAGGAGGAGGCAGGGAACAAATTATATAAAAGGACCACACACGGTGCACAAGAGGGGGCAAAAGGAGGCTCGGACTGCGCGGGCATGTGGTACAGGCGAAATATATACGACTTCTCCGTGACTATGCCCGGGGATTTACCTTACGTCCAGCGTTTGAATCGCTCGTTTAGGATGAAAAGGATCGGTGGCTCGACAGCTCTGCACCACGTGGGTGGTGCGAGCGCCGCGAGAGCCCGGAAGGATCTCACGGGTCTCCCCCCTTTTAAGGATCCGCGGAGATTTAATGCGCCTCGCGCCACTCTGGCAAATCGTCCGGCCTGCAAACCCGTTTAAATCGGGGAAAACCTGGGTCGAGGATTGAGACCTCAGATTTAACGGGTCTCGTATGTTTTCGAGAGAGAAAAGGGGAGAATTTGCTGCTGTATATGTTTGAACGAATCGCGTTTACGACTGTGGGAAACCACGTCACTCGACGGCTGTGTACCTTCGGGAGGTTTTGCTTTAGGGGTTATAGCGCCTGCTCGTCTTACGATTCTAAGGATTCGTAAGGATTCAGGGATTGAACGTTACGGGCGGTGGACGAGGGAGAAGAGAACGATGTAGGTGGAGTCGAATTGGTAGTTTTGGGGAGAAGGTGTAAAACATCATAGTTCGTAATTACATAAAATGCTAGATAAAATTTTGAGATTAATATACAGTGCTGGCTGTGGAAGAACGTTCAGAAGGAAATTGGAAATTTAAAGAGATTTTTAACAAATTGTTCATTAATGTTATATACAAATTTAAGACTAATTGCTAGCTACGCAAGAACGTTCAGAAGAAGGTTGGAAATTTAAAGAGATTTTTAACAAATTTTCTTAAACGCCATGTAAAAATTTGAGACTACTATGAATTGCTAGCCTGCGCATGAATATTCAGAAGAAAGTTGCAAACTTGAATTTAACTCGTTACTCAAATCTCCCAAATAGAAGTAAATCACTCCTTATCTCATTCAACATCGGTGTGAATTGATAAATAATCATACAGTCTCGTGTTACCGTTCCATAAACGTATCTATAAAATATTATTTCTAAACAAAAATCCCACAGCAATCTTGTCGCACTACTTTATTTCATCATTTCAACCATACGAAAAAGCTACACCCAAGAACTCGCTATTCCGAGCAATTCGTGGAGTGACATTGAGCGTCGAGTAATTCGGAACAGGCTATATCTCCTTCGAATCCAGACGAACGACTGTTACGAACATTCTGCACGCCTTTCAACGACTTCCACTTACCGGTATAACTCGTAGAACACATTGCTACGTAGTACGTACGGTATAATCTTCGATTGCAACGAACAGGAGCAAAATGTATCGAGAAAGCGAAAGAGATCTGGGCGATCGGTCGATAAATCGATCCAGCAACATCGTCGTCGTCGTCGTCGTGGTCCCCCACGAAAACGCAATTACGGTCGCGTGCGGAATTTCTCTTCCGGCCAATATTTCAGCTCGCATCCCCGCGGCTGCATTGTGCATACATTATCGCGCACAAAGTCACGCGTACCGCATGAATAATAATCGCCGCCGCGTTGGTCTGATTATAGCGTCGATTTCCGCCACGGCGCGCTTCAAAACCGGCGAGACACACATGCTCGCGCCGCGGTAATAAAACTTGGACGACGAGGCCTCGGGAAAATCGAGACAGGACGTTTCACGGACGTTCTCTCGCTCGCTGTGTACGTGTATCCGTCGTTTTCTTCCTGCCGTGCAGAAGAAAACAGAAAAACGGAGAGCAACGAGGAGAGACCAGTCGATGAACTTGGTAATTGCTGTAATCTGTCCGTATGTTGACAAATCTCTGTTTCTTTTATTGGCGACAGATCCACGGAGAGAGATCTGAATTTAGCCTATTTGCGAGGAATGCACGAAGATTGTACGGTGAATTTTATTATTACTATTTTACTGGCAGTCGGTGTTTTTGCGGGGAGTTTCAGAAACCGAGCACCGAGTCGTGCCAAATTGTAGAAGAAATCGAACGAACGTTTCGTCCTACGAGAAAAGCGTAAATTTCGGAAGGAGTCTGAAAAGAAATTAAAAAGTTTACGTTCAAATATTTCATTACACACACATTCTTATCACTTTGATCTACTTTTCTGCGTATTTCATTCGAGCCCTGGAGCCAGAGTTACTCCTGTTCGCCTTCCGAAAGATTGAGTAAAAATTACTCACCAACGTGAGTGTTACATTGTAACAACGTTTTATGATGCGACCCTAGGCGCGAAGAAAGCCAAGGTAGAATTAAGGTTTAATTAATATAAATTCTAAAGAACCCGTAACACAATAAGTTTATGAAGCCACCGGCCATCGGTTACCTTCTACGACCGACCTTCTACGTTTTAAACTTAAGTAATATACTTCTTTATTTTCGGCTTAATGCCGTTTCTATTTTTTATTGTAATTTTGCATGCCTTAGTAAGGTCAAGGCGCTTCATAAAGTTATTACCTGTTACGGTCGAGGGACGCGGAAATTCCCGGACGTCACCCGAGGTTCCCTTCGGTACCTGGGCGATCCACGATGAATCGTAGGCGGTCACCTTGCTGGTGACTCTAGCAAAAATGTGGATCCAATAGAAAGATAGCAACCCCTTCCGGGTCTATTTCCAGAAGTTCTCAAGAACCAATCCGCGTTCCTCACCCCCGCCAAAAAATTGTATACAAGATATAAATTAAGCTAAACGGAAAAATTACAAGTCAATACACCAGTACACATTCAACAAAAAAACACGTTTCTCTGTAAAAATTGTAATACCGCGCTGCAACTACACTATTTATATTATTAAATTGAGTGAAGGGGTAACTGTAGTATATCTTGCATCAAACCCCCAAATATTCAAGCTGCTATTAATTCACCGCTTGAAGCGTATCGAGTATAGTTTAAAATAAAACACATAAATACTACGTGCGCGCTGAACAGTGAGAATAGGTAAAATGAAATGAAACTAACGTAAAAATAAGCGAACTCAACACTCGACAAGCGAAACAGAGGAGGTTTTCTCGGAATATTTAAAAATCCCACAAGCGAGTTACCCAGAGACCCAGTTTCCATCCTTATCAATCTCCGATCCATAATCTCCCCGCTACGAACACTCCTCTCTCTAGATAATCGATCGACGTCAAATCCACGCTGGAAGTGAAGACACCGTAGGTGTTTGGGAAGCAGTTGTTCGCGAAATACCAGGAACAAAAGGATGGAACACGGCGAGAAGGCTGGCGCGTCCGCTTGTCAACTTTCCACCGCGATAAAATCTCGCAATCAACATCGGCGAAAGGCCGGGCATCGGGAGCGTCGTACATCACCCGCGATATTCATAATAACCACGCCACGTACAGAGCTAAGTATACAGCGAGTAGTTGGAGTATGGAGAGCAGGTCAAGTGCGTTTCTCGCGGGAATAAACCCGCTCCGAGCGACAGGCGTTTTCGACGTCACACCGGTGACGCTCCAGGTGGAAAAACCAGGTGTGAACGTCCGATAATTCGTTGTACTTTTATCTCGCCGGGCGGGTAACCGAGATAAGGAAATACGAGTTTCATTGGGACGATTGCGATTAAATCGGGAGAATTTTCTGGCGGCGCGTTAAAGATACGTGGGAGGCTAATGAATACGTGAAACGAAGGATTTATAGGGAGTAAAATTGCGAGTGTGTAATTAGGTGGTGCGATAATGGGAAGAATATGGGTAAATGAGCAACTGGAGATCCGTTATAAATCTAGTTGTCTGATAAATTCTACACTTTACCGTCGAACGTTTTGCATAACGTTTTACATAATTCTAGGACACATTTTCCCTATCATTTGCAGTACTATATCGTAACTGCTACTCTGTAAGTAGCTCGAAACATGCGGTCGTCCTACTGTCTCCAAGCGATAGCAAAAGGGATGTATCTTCAGGGACTTGTTAAAAATTCTGCGAATTCTCTGTCGAGAGAACCTCGTTAGTTGAAAATATTGATAAGAAGTGTGTCTAAAAAGTGGTGAAACTAAACTCGTTTCAGAAGTGGCGATAATGTAGAAACGCAGGCGTAGTCGGTGGCATTTTCAAGTCGATAACGATAACACTCGTCATGGAAATGGAACAACAGTCTCGGATAGAAGTGGCGATAATGTAGAAACGCAGGCGTAGTCGGTGGCATTTTCAAGTCGATAACGATAACAACTCGGATTGCTCACTTTTGGATGCTGTGAACGAGTTTTCAACCGAAGAAGGTATTCCTGTGGTTCCGGAGCCTCCTTATTCCCCTAACTTAATTTACGAGACTTCTTCCACTTCCCAAAAATCAAAGTCCATCTCGAAACTTTTCATCTGAGAATTGTTCTTGTGACAGAGCAACTAAAATTATATCCATTGGAACACTTCCAGCACTGTCTTCAGAAATGCAAACAAGGCTCCAGCAGTGTACCGCTTTCCAAAGGAAAAATTTCGAAGCGGACAACGTTGATTCAGAGTTTAAAGGCTGATCTCGTTACTTTTCGCACACATTCGACACTCCCGATCACTCTCTACCGCTTCAAAGCAGCCCGAAAGGCCGGCAAGAATCCGAAAGAGAGTCGATCGAAGGTGAAACCGGATAAGGAAGAGGAACAGGCCTGAGAACGAGCGCGTAATCAGCGTGCAACCGGTGCAGGAGGCCCGGAGGAAGCGCGAAACTGCAGGCGGAAGAAGTCGAGGTGGGGGAGAGGATCCTGCAGGCACGTTGCTATTAGAATCGCATTAGAGGGAGCCTAGGAAGGCGTCCCTCGCGATGAATCACCGCGACGACCTCGCGGGTTAACGGCCGAAACAGTTTCTTAATTGTTTTACCGGCGGAACCGAACGTGGCCCGGCAGCGCAAAGCAGCCTGATAAATCGCGCGGCCGCCTCTTTAATAAATGCACGAGGGGGAGAAGGAGGAAGAACTGGATGTTGGAAAAATCGTCGGTCGCCATTGGTTATTGTCGATAATTATCCGGTGAATTTACGAGGAAATTACCGGTCTCGCTCGCCCGACACAAAGTTGCGAGAGAGCTGGTCCGTCCTGTCGATCGATCATCCCGATATTAATTTTTATCCCGAGGACGACTGCCACGGGGGTGAGCAGGTGGGAGGAGGCCTTTTTAATTGGGGTTCGCGCTTGTCTGAGTAATTGCGACAACGTGAAAGTTTTCGGGAGGATTCGACGTGCACGCTTCACGACAGGGACTAATGCTTTGGGAGTGAACACGTCGTGACAATGTAACGTCGGAGCTATATCTCAGACAGCCAGTGACTTCATCTCCTGTACAGGTTTGTTCGTTATTTTTCTGTTCTTCCTTCTTCTTTTTGTTTGGTGTGTTGGATTATGGGAGTTACTGGTTGTTAAATAATTGATTTTAAACTATAAACTTTTATTAGACACAAGGAAGGTTCGCTTTTCTACTTGATGGCAAGAGCACTGTATACAGCCTGAGAATGCTCCTACGCAACGCCCTAATATTGCCCACGATCCCGCTTGGCTAAGCACAAACTTGGTGCTCAATTTTTCATAAATAAAACAAATTGAAGAAATTTTATTTCACTTTCGGCTTCTGAGTGGCTCATTTTCTGCATATGAGCCGTTCAGTGCACAAATCGATTAACTCCATAAAATGAGAAGTCGAGAAATTATTATAAATATAAAAAGTTATGACTATACCAAGTGCTTTGACACTTAAATTTAAGATTTTTCAAAAAGTGGAGTTAATCGATTTGTGCACTGAACGGCTCATATCTGACTGACTGATAAATCTAACAGGTGTAGGAATGAATTCTTGCTGGTTGGATTCATCTAATTGACCGAAAGTCGCTGGGTTTAGGAAGATGTCGGGCAAATGGCGAAAGGTCGGTGACAATAATGGAATCTGTTTCGACGATTAATATGGTTTCGTTGTTTTTAAAGAAAATTTTGACTGTACTCGTAAGTCGGAAACAATTCATTTCTATTTAGACCTAATCCGATGGAACGTAGCGATAGAGAGGAATTATTAACACTAAGAGAATCGAACCTATTAAAATGACGGACTTTAGATTTTTTATTTTAAATCACAAAAGTTGTTGAGATACTTTTGTCCACAAGTGTATTTATGTGACTTTTATTCTGACAATTCTAACCTAAATACACCAGAAGAGAAAGATTCAACTGCAGTTGCTCCAGTGTTAACACGTTAAGCGCGGCGTCAGTCCGTGGTGACTGACAGTGAACTTTTCGTTTAGGCGGCGTCGGTCCGTGGGGACTGACAGTGAACTTTTCGTTTAGGTGGCGTCGGTCCGTGAGACCGGCAGTATCATGTTTAAAAAATAAATGTTACACACGTCTCCTTCTTCTTTTTTGCAACTTATGAACACTTCTATCAACCCGGATTGGTATTTCTTCGTCTGAATGCCGTGTGAGCGCATTTGTTATCTTCTGTTTATACTCTACAACTGAACAGCTCGCGAAGTGATCGCCGCTATGTACCGCCTGAACGGAAAATGAGCGCATTTGTTATCTTCTGTTTATACTCTACAACCGAACAGCTCGCGAAGTGATCGCCGCTATGTACCGCCTGAACGGAAAGCAGAGCGAAATCTGCTCCGCGCTCAACGTGTTAATGTTATTGTTGGAATAAATGGTTTCTTTGTTGGAGCGATCTTGTTCGAAGCATGTCGAAGCTCATTTTCTCATAGGATTCAAGGGATAATCGCTTGTTAGAGTGACTGGATAAAAAGTGTAGCTGATTAGATCGCGATAGCGAAGCTACAAATTATACGTACGTACAGAGGATGTTTAGAAATTATTCGACGAATAGAGGTGCTAAAAATATCGAAGGCAAAATTCGATGGAGTATGTTCACGAAGAAGATGTTCGTCCACTTGGATTCCATTCTCTGCCATTCAAAGAAGCCATAGTCTCGTGACTGGCTTATCGTTCGTGCACCTATGTACACTGTACGCTTCGCTGAGCGCACCAAATCTTCGTGCCTTGTTATCCTATAAAAAGCTCATCGATTTCTTATCGTTCTTACCGGATTTCTCTAAACATCTTTGCTCAATTTCACGGAAAAGTATTCGATATCCTGGACAATTTAGAAAGAAGGTGAATAATGTAATTGAAAAAAATAGAAACTCCCCGTTTTTATATGGAGAAGAGCGATTCTTCGAACTTCACAGGAAAATAAGACAGGTCGAGTCAGACACGTTAAAAATGAAACTTTTCAGAAAATTCTCAAGTCCTTTAAAAATTAAATTCCACCGAAAATTCTGACTTCCGTTGATAATTAAATTCCACAGAAAATTCTAACGACTAATAAAAAGTAGACTCTGCAGAAAATTA
>NW_017100212.1:816837-827386 GCF_001263275.1 Habropoda laboriosa | reverse complement strand
AATTTTACAGAAAATTCTTACACAAATTAAAAATTAACAGAATTTTAAATTGTCTTTGATGGCTCCAAGAATTTGTATTTAAAAAACTCTCTCTCTCTCCCTCTCTCAGAAAATATTTTAACGTATCTACCGAACAAAAAGCACCCACGACCAAAGATCGCTCCTAATTCACAAGCGATTATCAATAAGAGGAAGTCGATCATCGTTAATACGCAACACAGGTTCTACCTCGGTCTACGAGGCTCACTATGAGGCTGGTCGTAATGGTCTCCGTGCTTCCTATAAATCAAGCCACGCTGCTTATGTGTTTGTTCATTAGTTTCTTTCCGGCGGCGAGCGTCGCGCGCGATTATCTGCTCGATTAATCTCGAACCGGTCACCACGGCGACTTCTTCCCCCAGAACCGCCGTGTTTCGCCTCGTTTCTTCCCTCGGGACGTCCGCTACTACTTTGTCCGAGTTACCACACTCGTCTGACCAACTTTTACACTGCAAAATCGAGCCCTGGATTCACGACACGGAATCTCCCGTATGAAAAGAAAAACTTCGTTCGTATAATAGACACGTCGATTTGCTCGAAAGATATTAGAAAATATCTCCAACTCGATACTACCGGTAGTTCTTGAAAATGATTTAAGCTGGATACGAACGAGAGGAATGTTACGAGTTTATTAGAGGCCATATTTATATCGAATCTAGTGACTTGTAGATCATGTTGATTTTTTCGAATCTTAGTTATCTTATCGACCGACAAATTCACTTGAACACTGCATATTGAAATACCTTATCAAGAAACCGTGCTTCTATTTTTTTTTTTTTTTTTTTTTTGACAACGACCAACCAAACCTGTATTCTAAACATAGAAACGTACGAACAGTAGTCGCAAATATCGTTTGTATAAATTAGTGACCAAATATAGAGCTTCAAGGTGACGTTGGAAACTTTCTAACCAGGCTAGGCTGTTTTTGAAAAATTCGGGAAAAAATTGTGAAAAGGAAGAAATACGAAATGCTACCGAATTTTGACTAATTGAGCCACGCAGATTACCAATGTGCTCTGCGTTTGAAAAATTGTGAAAAAAAAATACGAAATGCTACCGAATTTTGACTAATTGAGCCACGCAGATTACCAATGTGCTTTGCGTTTGAAAAATTGTGAAAAAGAAGAAATACAAAGTTGCCTAATTTCGACTAATTGAGCTATGCAAATTACCAATCTACTCTGCGTTTGAAAAATCACAAGATGAAAAATCGTGAAAAAGAAGATATACAAAGTGCAACCAAATTTCGACTAATTGAGCTATGCTAATTACCAACGGTCTGAGCGTTCCAAAATTCCCACATGAAAAATCGTGAAAAAGAGGATATACAAAGTGCAACCAAATTTCGACTAATTGAGCTATGCAAATTACCAATGTGCTCTGCGTTTGAAAAATTGTGAAAAAAAAAATACAAAATGCTACCGAATTTTGACTAATTGAGCCATGCAGATTACCAATGTACTCTGCGTTTGAAAAATCGTGAAAAAGAAGAAACACAAAGTGCAACGAAATTTCTGACAGACGCATTTCGACTAATTGAGCCATCCAAGTTACCAATGGACTTCTGCACGAAACAGCTGTCGTTCTTACGGAGAACTCGTCGTCCTCGAGTGGCAACCGGTGTATCCAATCTCGATTCCTGCAATTTGCACGAGGACACGAGAAAATTCAAGCTTGAAATCCCCCGTAGCACGGTTCCAGCTTGTATTCCAACGGCAACGAGAACAGGATCGTAATTTCACGAGTCGCGGAGCCGATTTCAACTGTTCCCTTTTCTCAAAGACGTTCCGCCACGGTCGTGTACAAATTATCGCGGTTTTCGGCGCGATATTTCAGCCTTCTCTCGCGAGTACTTGTACCACACGATGCTCACAGTGGCCGCGCTCCCAGGCTGTGCAACAAATGACTAGCGCCACTCCTCTGACGAGAGCGTACAACCTCCGCTAATTACTCGGCGAAACGAACGAGACCTTCTCGTCTCTTATCTGCGCCGGAATATCGCGACCGTGCGAGCCTCGTTCGGATATGAAGACCTCGCGGACACCGAGGGACCTCGTTCCTTCCTTCGTTTCGCTCGAGAAACATGGCGTCGGGAAGGTGCGACTCCGGAGTTTGTCGAGTGAACCACGAAAAACGTCGTGAAAGTCCAAGTTTAATCTATCGAGAGAACGAAAGTTTGGGTACTCTAGACACGGTGTCAATTTGAAATAATTTGATATGTTCCACGCGACATTTTAAATAGTCGAAGTGTAGAAGATTCTTGAATAGTGGACCTTTCTATAGCACAGCGGAAGGATTTCGACAAATCTAGAATTTTTTAGAAACATACCGGGTGACGGAAAAGTTTCGGACCAAATTTGGGGAGCTTGTAGTGCTCGGCAAAGGAAAGAAAAAAGTTGGGATAAACGTGGGTTGAGAAGTTAATATTTTCAAAGATACACGCGACTGACTTCCTCGCTCCAGGAGCTATCCTACATAAAAGTCGCGAATTGTTTCCTTCTTCCACGTTATACGCGTCCTATCGTCAGATTTCACTAGAAAAATATTAATTCACAGATCCTCAGGATCTATTACACACTCCACAATTTTAAAAATACCAATTCTCCTTCTATTTCTTTCAATGTCTACTACTTCCAACATTTTCGAACACTCTGTATATCAATTCATCCATTTCCAAGCCCAGTTCCAACCGCATCCCCCGTGTTCCACTGTCGCAAGCTGCACCGCGATAATTTCGAGGAATAAACTTCGCCGGACTAATCGATCATGCGCAATGTCAATTGCGAACGTCGGTACGACACGACATCATCGACGCGCGTTTATTAAGGCGGCAAGGGGCTCGGCGCGGAGGCAACTTCCGCAGGAATCCCGTATCAACGCGACGATTAATCAGTTATCTCCTTGGGACCGATAGAAGAGAGAAACGCGGAGAGAAAGAGGGGAGGCGAAGGAGGGAGAGACAGCGGTCGGGCTCGATGCTTCTCAGATTTATCATCGCCCGCGGGCACGGACTGCTGGGCGAGCGTGTGCATTCAATTGCCGTTGCCAGCTTATTCGTCTCTCGTTAATCCCGGCCGATCGTTTGTTACCTCTTAACTCGCGATCCACGGCCAATTATTCTCGGCATTACGCCCTCTCTCGATTAAGCGGTCTCGAGGCGGTCGCAGGTGGCGACCAACGCGAAACAGGAAATCATTAACATACCCTAATAACGCGTCACCTTGGACGAAACGTGAACGTTGCGCTTCGAGAATTAAGTGAATGGAGAGCAGGATTCTGTGTTCGGTTTAGAACGTTGATTCTACGCGGTGCATACGTTATGGGAAAGGTATTTGTACATGTCGAATCGTGCAAGTTTTCGCGGTTGCTGGAAAGTTCAGGCTGGGAGACGAAGATTGATGGAGTTTCAAATAGTTTCAAATATTGTGCGAGAAAATTGAGCGTTAGATGATGAATTGTAAAGGAGATATATATATGTGTATGCACTTGAAAGGAGGAGTGAAATTGTTTTGTACGGTGTACTATCTACTGGTTTCGAACACCGTGCGAGGAAATTCACCGTTACTCGATGAATCGTGAACGAGAAATAAAACGGATTTGTACGTTACGTCAGGTTTTCGCCACTAAAACCTTGAGTTATCAGTCTGAAGTGAAGTTGGCTCTATCGGTGTATGTCTGTGACTTGTTTCTGACTGTTTATTCGTAGCTGTATCTGGTCAGCGAAGTAAAGATGGAAAAAAAGCAAATTCGAGGGATGTTATTTGTTCGGTCATAAAACACTTCAAGGCAGGCAAGGCGAGGGATTAGTCGACACGGCCTGCAAATTTAATTTCCAACAGCACAATTACCAAAACCCTCCCATCTGGCTACCAGAAGCGGCCAACTTAGCGACCGACCAGGAAACAGCAGGGATTCCCTGCAATATAACAAACCTTTTTTTAGCAACAATCTCCCTACCTTCTCGACACCTCAGCTACCCCCAGAATATTAGAACACCAATGGACACATCTCGACCACCTCCACTACACATTTAGACAGCAAATCAGAACACACAGAATTTATAAATTGACACGCACAGACACTCAAACAGTCATTCTTATTTTCGTAACACATCATACCTTTCGATATACATTCGACACAGACATCAGTATTGTACATATCTCGTTAAACTAGTTATAATAAACCTATATCGTTGTTCAATATTGTGTTTGATACAACCAAAATTTCATACAGTCCACTATCCAATTGCATACTTCGAAAGACTTCACTGGAATCCACTAAAAGGAAACCAGTTCGAAGTCCGCGTCATACTATCGTCGCGGAAATACTCGTCGACGCTGTGACGCGATAACATTTTTGTACTGGGCATTTGTGACAAAATGCATGAAAAGTTGAAAGATTCATGTCCAATACTGGTCAATCTAAAGGGACCTATTCTATTGCACGACAACGCTCGACCACATGTCTCACAAATAACCGTTCAAAAAGTCAACGAACTAGTCATACGAAACCTTGCCTCATCCACCGTATTCGCCGGACCTTTCTCCGACGGATTATCATCTTTTCGACCATCTGGAAAACTTTCTGCGTGAGAAGAACTTCAAAACTCAGGCAGCAGCCGAAAACGTATTTGAAGAGTTCGTCGACTCTAGAACACCAGAATTCTATAATACTGGCAGAAATGCATAGAATCGAATGGTTCCTACTTCGATTCACTAACTTCATTTTAACCCAAGATATATTATTTTAAAGTTCACACTTCAAAACCGCAATTATTTTTGCACCAACCTAATAGTGTTTATCGGTCTGAAATACTGTATACGAAAATTGAGCGATAACTGATGAATCATAAAAAACAAGTATCCACCAGAAAGGGGACGAAAATGAAAGGCGGTGAGGCCGATAAAGCTATTAATCCTTATGTCGATGACCGGGTACCCTTTTGCATAAATCTCATTTCAAATATTTGATCTTCCAGGTAAAAGATTGAAACACCCGGCCAGATCGTTCTTATTTCGTACGTTTCCTACCCGTGTTTGCCTCAACTATAGAACTCTCACATCAGAAAGCTACTAAAATTGGACGACAAAGTAGACGACAATTCTGGTTATTGACATAAGGGTTAAAAGAGACAGCCATTTAAAAATCGCGAGCCAAGAATGAACCGTTTCGCCGGTCGCCACGCTTTACACTTCGGTTCGTCGAATTGAGATAAAAATCTGGAAATTTTCCAAACGCCTGCAGACACCAAAAGCGACGAAAGGGTTAGCCTTCGACATCTCGAAACACCGAACCACAAAACCAGTACCTTCGCCGCGAACTCTGCACCTAGGGAGAGCCACGTCGAGGCAAGTAATTAATCCATCAGCAGCAACATCCAATTCAGACTCGGTGAAGACTACGACGCGGCAGGCTGTCGAGGGAGATTTGTTGCGGACGCCGATGAAGATCGTTCGACGTGGAAGCGGCGACTTGGCCGGGCGGAACAGGTAGTTAACGTGTTAATCCAGGGGCGGTTACTCTTCGCGCTAGGTGGCGTGCACCACGGCGGTAAGCAGCTTAAATTGTCAAGCGGCTCGGCCCACTCGCCGTGCGGAATATATCCCGCTGCACGCGCGTGCACACACACGCACGGCTCGCGAAAAGTAGAAAAAAAAGAGAGGGAGCGTGGAGTGGCGACTCATTAATGCGTTTAGCAGCAGCCAGTCACGAGCGGGAATCGCCTTGAAGTAGGTCTGGAACGTCGCGAGGCATCTTCGCGGGGCCCATTTAGGATTACTCGAGCGAAATTCACGCGTGGATTGCATCGCGAATTGGATTTACTGGAAGCTGCGAACGACGTGATATTTACCGAGATAAGTTTGTTTCTTCTTTTTTCTCACCTATGTACGGAGGATTACGAAGGTCTTCTCGGAGGAGTGTAATTAATTCAGACATGTAAATTTTAATTGGTGGGAAAAATTGTGAGAATTTCTTTTTTTTTTTTGCGTGGAGTTGGGTTTGGATCGGATAAGTGTGTGACGTGCACAAGCGTTTTCCTCCTCGAGTCTCTGCCGTGACGCGAACTTTGAACCACGAAGAGCAACGGCTGCTCGATCAGCCAGGTAACTGTACGGGTCATCAGACAATTTTCATTCTTTTGTCCTACGGTGCTCGAGCGAAGCTACTCGACGAGTGCTTGCTCGCCTTCGCGAGTGGAAATCGATCGGTCGTCGCGACGAGGAGCATTCAGCGGTGAAAGAACCTTCTTACTCGACCCTTTGACAGTCTAATAAATTCGTGGATTACGGTGAGGAGGTAGATTTTACGTGCGCCTTTTTTAATTATTACCTCGTGTGTGATCATTTGTAAAGCTTGAGATGCATAATTCTACGTATCTCTAAGAGAGCGAAAGAGATTCTCTCGGTATCTCTCTCACTGGAGATAAACTGTCGAAGGGTTAAGTCTCTGGAGGTGTAAGAATATGGTTGAGTGAAGGTAGGGACTCGGGCCGGTTTATGACCTCTCGGTCTGCGGAGGAACCCGGTCCCAACGCCTGACTCCCCCACGCGCTAAGGGCTGGGTCAGGAAGGACCCAGCCACGTGCTCGCGGTCCTTGCCGGGTAGAAACCCCCAACTTGCGCCAGGGTTTCCCGAAGGCAAGAGAGGGGCGTCAAAGCCGGCATATAAGAACTATAAGAATTGTAAGGATAGAGGAGAGTAAATTGAGCCGCGTAGTCAACGACGGAGTAAATACAGTTTTTTTTTAAATTATCGAACGAAGCACTATTTAAATTGAAACCCCTTACACAGGGAAAATCCTCCAGAAACGTCTGCAATATCTCGAAATTTTAGGTGGTCCAAGAATGAAACGTCGTCCACCAATAAATTAGTAAAGTGTCCACCAAAGCACAGTGTCTCGTCGAAACTTTACATCAAGAAGATCCAAGGAAGAAACCTCACAGCGAATAAATCGGTAAATTTCCAACCAAAACAGAGTGTCTGTTGGAATTACGCTATCAAGACCAGACGAGCGTGAATCGATCGATTCGCAATCACAGCTTTCTCGATAATTCGCGTGATAATTCGAACGGTAGGCGGGAAAGCTACGCGGGAATCGCCGGTTCGATCGAAAAACTCGATAATTAACGAGCGTTTCGAGCGTCCAACTGCTTAATTATTAATGATCAACTCCGGTTGACTTTCCTCGCGTAAATTAAGCACGGCGATACGCGCGTCCGATCGATTTCCGGCCGCGGAGGCGCGCGCGAAACGGCCGGCTAACGTCCCTCTCCTGTGCACGAATCACGGTAGTCGCGGATAGAACGTTGCCGTCGCGACGCTCGTAATTAATTGCGCTCGTTCCGCCGGTAGCAGGTATATACGCAGGTTACGTTTTCACGCAGAACTCGTTTGGCGAGATCCGGACGCACACGGAGCACCTACGTGTTTAATAACAACGACACAGACTGGACACACGTTCCTGCCTGTAATTAAGAGCGCGCGTACGCTGCCAGCCCGACGATTTCCTCGGCAGACGACGAGATCGTGGGTGAGTCTGGTCGATTCCTCGAGAAATGATTAAAGCGACCGAAGATAAGGATCTAAGTTGGAAAACTTGTTTTTTTTTTCGGTTGTAGACGGTTCTCCGTTTGATGTATGCTGATTAATGTTGAGCGTAACGAGTGGATTTCGTTTGAGTGTGTGGAGTGAATTGACTTTCGAACTGAAACGTTTCTGCCTTCGTGTGTGTGGTCAATTTTCATTGCTGTTGCATAGGGTGATTCGTAAATTATTCGTGAACTACTTGTTGTACGACAAAGTTACACGATTTGGAAAAGAAGATACTTAGAGGAAATCAGAGAAAGAAATCAAGGTGTTCTTTAAAATTTTGTGTATACAATGCAGAAGAAAGTTTTGCTTCACAGATATCTCACTCTAATCGTCATTTGCCGCGAAATTTGATAAGAAACAACTGCACGAAAAAGGGAACATACTGAACAATGAAATTTGCACGCTGTAATTCCATCCAATTGCGTCTAAAAACGCCCTTACAATCGATCTGAATTTCCTCAAGTCCCAGCCAAACACCGTTTATCCCCTCTGATAAAACCTCTCCCCCACCCTCGAACCTTTCTCCAACACGCCTAAACAAGCTCATTAAAGCAACCCAATCCGCCGGCTAACCGTTTCATTAATTTCAATCCGGGTAAAAAGGAGAACATTGGCCGTAATAACGATCAGATAAAACGATCGAAGCTAATCTCCGACGAATCGGGAACTGTCTTCGGCCATGCATCGGGAAAGAAAGCGTCTCTATCTTGGCGGTGGAAGGCGGCCTATTAGTAAACGTCGCCCCGAAGCGGCCGGCCAATATCGTAGCCGCAGCGTGAAATGTTAATCGGTGGAAAACTGGTCGCGAGAGCGAGAGCAGACGGATCATCACGCACGAGCGAACACCGACGGGGGTAAAGAAAACGCCTCGGGCGGATAATACTAATTAATAAGAGCGATACGAGAATGGGCGCGGAGTAACCGGGCGAATATTCGCGCGGTTAATATCGGTTACGCGATTGCCAGTTATATATCGGCTATTTCATGCGATACCGCTCGACCGTGAGCGTTTCCTATCTCGTCTTAATTACACCACGGAGGAAGAAAGGCGTGGCGAGAGAAGTCCGTTGGTTCGGGAGGGGCTGCGCTGCAACTATGTTACGAGCCTGTGCCACGGTAATACAGAAGGTATAGCAGTTTCAGAGATGGGTGTTGTGTTTCGTGGAAGCTGAACCTCGCGAGAATATTGATTATCAATTTCACTGGAGAAATTGAAACGGGGAGAGCCGGGGAGAGACACGGTTGCTGCATACGAGTAAGCCAGAGTTGAGGTTAACGCCGGTTGTTCGCGAACTGCTCGCAAGATGTTCGCAGACTGTTCGCGAGTAATTTGCAAATTGCTCGCAGACTGTTCGCGAACAGTTCGCAAGCTGCAAGTAAACCGTTCGCGAACAATTAGCAAGCTGCTCACACTAGAGCCCGCGAACAGCCCGCGAACAGCCCGCGAACAGCCCGCGAGCAGCTCGCGAACAGACCCTTCAACGAACCGTTTCCTGAGCGAACAATGTCCTCTACAAGCTATTCGCTATTCGTGAAAGTGTCCACGAATATTGTTCGCGATCTACTCGCGAACAGCTCGCGAACGCCAGTGTGAAACCGGCTTAACAGTGTACCTTCAGCGTTCTTCGCTGATTTTAACAGATGTAAGTTACTTTTATTCTTGCATAACAATTTCTTATCACTGATATTAGTAGTTTTTCCGTCTCGGTTGTCAGTTCTTACTGCTTGTTTAAAGTACACTCAAGTGAGCAATGTGGCACTGTAGTCGGTAGCAATCTATGTTTGACTCGAGCGCGGAACAAGTAGAACCAAACATCGTTGCAGGTAGATAAGGTTCGTTAGAGGAAGCAACGACGTGGATAGATAAGGCACAACTGGTACCAGGAAACCTAGCTAAGAACGCTTATCGTTCCATCTACTATCGATGTATCGTAATAAATATAAATTTACCGAACGAATCGTAATCACTGCAACAGCTTAATCAACCTTAATATCACTATCCACCAATTATCATTTTTATTCACCAGTGTTTCGTAACATCCCTTCCAAAAAGACAACTTTACCTGAATTACGAACATTTCACTCACCGAATAATTAAAACAAGCATCCGCAGTATTCCTCTTTAGGCGAAAACTTCTAAATTACACACCGAAAATCCCCAAATTAAAACTTTTAGATCCCACACAGAAAATTCCCCCAACCCACGAAGGTCCACTTTCGAACCCTTTCACACTTTTAACGGATAACCCAGAGAAAGAAGGAAAAAAAGTTAAAACAAGTATTCTCCGGCAAAATGTTAGAACAGCACGGTGAACTTTTCCTTCACGATCGGATCCTGTTATATCCGGCATCGACAGACAGTTATCGTCGATCACGTCGATTATCGGCGGGCCATGGGAAAACGTGATTTATTAAGCAGGCTTCGTGGCCCGGCCGCTCACTGACCTGCCTCGTTATCCTTATCGACCAAACAGTATCGTCGTCGTGGGGGCAACTTCCTGCTCGACGACGTCACGTCCCTAATAAGATTGCGTGCCGGCGCGATTCGAGGGCCGCGTTTTACGCTCGTTTCCCTCTTGTGAACGGCACAGAAGGTGTGCATATTTTTCACCGGACGACCTGAGCCTCCCATTCTCTTTTCCATCCTCTCTCTCTCTCTCTTCCTTCACGTGGTGGTTTACGTGGCGAACATGAGCAAACACGTGGAACACGTGCCTCGCATATGCACACTTCTTCCTCGTATCCTCTCTGCAGCGTCATTCTCCGTATATATCGCCTGGACAGTGACAATTTTGATTCACGTATGCGTGCGTGTGTTTGTGTGATTGTCGGCGATAGTTGCGAAGGGATACGCGATTTCTAGACGAGGCAGGAATTAATGCGATGAGTAATACGGTGAATGCCTGTGGGAATGGAC
>NW_017100212.1:815884-816825 GCF_001263275.1 Habropoda laboriosa | reverse complement strand
AGCTTGAAAGTTGAATGAGACTGGCTGTGTTTGAAGTGACGAGGTGTTTTACAGAGGTTTAGAAATTTTACAGTCTATTTAGTGTACTTAAAGAGACAAGCAAATTAGACGTGAAAGAAGGGAACATGCTAGGATCGTTAATCAATCAGAATTAATCTTAGATTTAGTAGCGATCAAGTACCATCTTGCAATCAGGCTAATGAATCTTCCATCGAATGCTAATTAAATGTTCGATGCAACCGGTACAAATTATTTTCCTAATTAACATCAAACGATCGAGAGTGAAACTAG
Organism: Habropoda laboriosa; assembly: GCF_001263275.1. NCBI lineage: Eukaryota > Metazoa > Arthropoda > Insecta > Hymenoptera > Apidae > Habropoda > Habropoda laboriosa. Next base: position 816,534 of record NW_017100212.1, on the reverse strand, counting down.
ACAGCATTAAATTATGCAACGTCTTCGTGAATCCTCTCTCTCTCTCTCTCTCTCTCTCTGTGTAACCTTAGTCACCTCTTGCCAAGTCTGTTCCGTGCCCTCGTGCATTAATCCTCGATAGTTCCCGCGAGAATCGAGATGACAGAGGTTTTTCCAGTGTCCAGGGAAGCGTGGCATCAAAGAAGGGACAGTGACTCGACTGCTTAACATAACGGAGCGACGACGCAGCGGCCAGAGTACCTGGCACACCCACCTCGATCCTGGGTGGCAGGTCGTTGGTAATAACCCCATAGGTAGACCACCACGAAAGCGCAATCTGCGCTTAATGGCGGCAGACGCCGTGAGATATCGCGATACCAGTTCTACTCGCGTCCACACGCACGGCTCCGAGAGATAGAGAGAACCCAGAGCAGCTCCAGAGTGGTGTCTTTATGCGGCGAAATTTCTTGTTCCGAGTATCGTCCCATAGGTGGACAGACTATGGAACAAGTCTGCCTTTCATTTGCCTATTTTTTAGAATTTTCTTCTCTTGGCAAAAATGAGAATCAGCGAGAGTTCATATTTTTTAAAATTCGTGTTACAAGGTGGATTTTTCCAGGTCAATAGAAGAGATGCAAATTTACAAGGGAGCTCGGTAAGGAGATGTTAGA
>NW_017100212.1:749124-815847 GCF_001263275.1 Habropoda laboriosa | reverse complement strand
AAGCGGAGGAACTTGTTTCTTGCATAATTCAACGCGCCCTCGTCAAAATCGGAATTTTAAAGGTGGGAAAGGTCCGGTGCGCGAGAATACGCGCGCAGCTTTACGAGCTCGAAAGAATATCGTCGTTGTCCTGGAAACGTTAAGCTTCTTGTTTATCTTAGCAGCTGAGCGAGGCGACAAAATATATGCAAAGGAGAGTCAGACGGGATCGTGGCCGCTTACGAGCTGGAACGAAAGAATTCGTAACAACGCTTTATACCTGTGCCTTTGTACAGGGTGTTTCATAACAGGTGAGTTGGTCGAAACGAATTTTCGTGGAGAAGTTTGTCGGAAATTCTGAACACATTCTTCTTTAGGAGATATTTTCAATTTTTTACAATTTTCTGAAAATTTGTTCTCTTCCGTACAGGGTGGTTTAAGTAACTGGTACAAGCCACGCCCCTTTTCCGATTGCAATTAGGAATTAGGAACAAAATTCTCTTTTGTATTTTCAATTTTTAAGGAATTTAGAGAATTTTGAAAGGTGTTATACAAGGTGGTCCTGAAAACTTGTTCTCTCCTATACAGGGTGGTTCAAGTGACTGGCACAAGCCACGCCCTTTTATGATTAGGACACGCCTTTTTATGATTAGGACACGCCCTTTTATGATTAGGACACGCCCCTTTCTTATTAAGACACGTCCTTTTCTAATTAGAAATTAAAAACAAAATCCTCTTTGTAGACATTTTTAATTTTCAAAGGATTTTGAGAAGTTTGAAAAGTGTTATACAGGCCGATTCTAAAACCTTGTTCTCTCCTATACAGGGTGATTCAAGCAACCGACACAAGCCACGCCTCTTCCCCAAATGCGATCAGAGAAAAATATGAATGCCCCAAAAAGAACTACATTTTCAGGACCACAATGCACGTAACCATTAAAAAAAAAAAAAAAATGAAAACGCACATTCTTCTTACATACTTTCTCGTCATTCAACGTAAAAAGGTCGAAAAATACCTGCTTCGTGAGATATTTTCCCACCTTGCCCGCTAATCCCCCCGAACACCTCGATAAACGTGGAAAAATAGAAATTCTCGTCAAGCTTCTAACCTATTCAACCTAACCTTTCAGCATACCGATTTCAAAACCGCAAAACCCATCAATATCCCACTGGAACGAACCTTTCCATCCTGTAAAAACTGAAACGTCTTTGAACAACTTACAAATTGCCAAGACCAGGCCAAGTGGAACCTCAATAACAACAAATCGAGGAACGTATAAATCTCTGCGGTCCCTAACGATGGCGAACGCGCGCGCCAAGGCTCGTCGGTAACGGTACCACGGTATAATTATCAGCGTCGCCCTTGGTCCCGAGAGCCAAGCCCTCGGACCGATCTAATGGCGCTCTAATGCCACCGAGGCTCGTCGTTTCGACCGCTCTCGAGATTCGTTTCGCGCGCGAATCCGCCCGAGCACGCACGCGCGTGAATAATGCGCGCACGCCCACGCGCGGACACGCCGTGGCTAATGGACCGCCGCGCGAGGAGAAAACGCGTGGGCGTTCGCCTCTCGATGAGATTACCTCGCCCCCGCGATCGGAACCCGCGCGTGTCTGTCGCGCTTTCGCCTAATTAGCCCTGATTACCACTTAATCGCACCTCCACACCCGCCTTTTCACCACCCGAATGCTACGCTTCTGAAAACGGCTGTTGAAAGAACGCGTGGATTTATGAGATTCGAAAGCTTTCTCGTTTAATTCATCGATTCTTCCGTCTGAATGGTTTGATTTTGAAGGAAGATTGATGGTGATTGAATGGATTGTTCGTTGGTGGGGAAGAAGGGGGAACGAGGTGTGGATGTATGGTAGTGATGGGTGGTTTGAATGTGAACTTCGAAGCGATACGAAGTTTTTCAATGTGATTCGATACTTGCAATTTTTGATAGTCCGAGTGTTTCAAGACTCAATAGGTCATGAAAGATTGGTGAGCAGGATGCATAATTAACTCGATTCTCATTCGTCTCTCCGTTACCCCATTATACAGGGTGGTGCGCCTAACGTGACGACTTGAAATCACTCGTAAATTATTAGCTCTACCTACGAAAAAAAAATTAGACAGTGTTCCTTTTAAAAAAATTAAAGTGGAGTTCATGTATAAACAACGTCGAAAAGAAACAATTAACCATGCAACATTCGCTTCATACATAGTACATCCTGGGCAATATTTTATGTCAATGATACTGCTTGGACGAAGACATTTAAAATACTTGCAATACGACCACTCACCAAGCTTTCAAGTCCTAACAAAACTTTCAAGACTATAACACAGCGATCGATCACCACTAACAGTAAGTGTCTACAGCAAGTAAAGGGTTAAAGTACACCCAACCTTAGAATAAATCACACGACACAATTCAACAGAAAGAATTTAAAAAGCGAAAAGAAGCGATTATTTCGCCTGGAAACATCACTATCTCCTGGCAAATCGCATCAGGCTAAACAAGCTGCAACAAGCATCCGATTTGTCGAGCGCGTTTCACCCCACGCCACATCGAGGAAGCTCCTAGGTGGCACGCGAGAAGCCGTACACGGTCTTCATACGGGTCAACGAGCCCACGTTTCTTCTTCGGGCTCGGTCAAAAGGGGTGAGCCTGTTTTTCCGTCGAGCGCGTAATCGCCTCTCTCGCTTAAGGCGAGAGCGCGTTCCCGGAGCGTTTCTCCGCCGCGGCAAGTGTCACGGTGCCTCTCTCTCAACGACGCAGCACACCTGCGCCTAATCCGATTACCGGTCGCGGATCGACGCGTTCCGCTGCACCGTGGATCAGCGCGAAATCGTCCGAACGAAACCGAGATCGCGTCGCGCGCACACAAACAGACGCAGGCAGACACGTACAAGGTTTTGTCGCGTGCGTCGATGGCCCCGTTTCAGCAATAGTTCGCGTGACTGAACGCCAAACATCGAACGATCCTGCTCTGTTCACACCGCTCGATTCCAGAGCTTTTCGCTTTATAACGACCGTTTAACGAGCATTCCCGTCGATCGTAAGATTCCACGAGCCCGTGGGCATTAATCTTGGAGCGCCGTCGTGGGGAGTTCGCCACTCCCTGGAAGATTGAATTAGAAGATGATTGGAGAGAGGAAGGCGGTGGTTGATCGGTAGTTACTTCTCTCCGGCGTTGAAAGTTCGCCAAGCTTGCAAATGCAGACGGAAGAAGAAGAAAAAAACCACTTGGGAACTATCTCTCTCTCTCTCTCTCGATACCGCCAACTGTACGTAAAAACTACTGAACAAGTAACGTAATTTCATAGGATAGAATTGACGGTGAACATTGTTCCGTATAGCGATCGTTTATCTTCCGAGTTGTCCCTCCACGGTCTCGAAGGGGGTAGTTTTGCTTCTTTTTCATCCCCGTTTTTTCCAGCATCGAGCGCGCAGAATCCTACAGAGCCGAGGCGGTTGTATTATAATTTTACGGTTCGAGGAAAACTATAAATCCGCGGACAGGTATAAAGTAACCACCGTCGAACGATAAATCGAACCGGTACAACCAATCAAGCAGGACGTTTCGAGTCGTCCCACGCTGCCACTAAAAACCGGCGCACGTACCGCTCGCACGAACGACGATCGTTATCGAGTTCAGCATCTCATCTCTTACCAACGCAACGGTGGTTTCGATTGTACCCGTTCAAACTCCCCCACCTCTCCGGCATCCACCACCACCAATAACGATAAATCTTAATCCTGGCTGTAAACTGGACAAAACGGCGAACAATCCATCACTAAAAACGTCTTCCTCCCGGAAGCCGTGGCGAGATATTCTTCTGGCCGCGGCGATACGTGAGCATCGCAAAAGGTCACGAGAGGGGAGCGAACGAAGGAGGGCGGGGAGGGAGAGATACTCGCGCGAGCGAGTGCCGCGAGTAGACGCTGCCCAAGGAAATATACATGTTCGGTTACTTGGCTTCGCTTTCCATCGTTAATCACGGTAGTAAATTAAACGGATCCCGATGCATCATTATCTCCATAGAATTACAACGTTCCGACGGAGTCGAGCCACGAAACTCGACTCGCCGCGGCCTTTACCACCGCCTAACTCGATAACGCTTCGCTTCGAGATCACCTCGGGCCTTTTGTGGAATACGTGTGGAAACGGCGATCAACGGAAGATGAATGAAAATTTTCTTTTATCGGCGAGTTTTCGAAGGAGAGAGAGAGAGAGAGTCTTGGAGTGGCTATAGCCTGTACCGAAGTAATCGATGTCTCAAGGTCACTGTTGATTTTATGTTACAATTTACAAAATTAGAACGTGAACGTTCTAAAGATTGACGAACAGTTATCGAAATTCACATGCAAAAGATTTTCCTTTATCGGCGAATTTTTGAAGGAAAGAGAGAATCGAGGAGCGGCTATAGGCTGTCGCGAAGTAATCGATGCTTCAAGGTCACAGTTGATTTTATTTTATAATTTCTTCTTGAGGGTTGAATGATTGAAATTCATATGCAAAAAATTCTCTATTATCGGCGAATTTTCGAGGGAGAGATAGAACCGTGGGGAGTGGCTATAGCCTGTCGCGAAGTAATCGATGCTTCAAGGTCACAGTTGATTTTATTTTATAATTTATAAAATTAAAATGTGACAATTCTAAAGGCTTCAAAAATTCGCATGAAATTGAAATTCATATGTAATCTATGACCTTGAACGACTAACCATATTTTTCACTTTCACTATAGCATTTCGAAAGCATGACAAAAGGTACGAGAGAACATTTGAACGCTTAATTCTGCACGCTCGGCGTTTAAAAAATGACCTTAGACGGCCAATTGATTCGAAACACGCTATAAATCAACGCATCCTACAATTTCTATCTGACAGACGAATTTGAAGGAAGGGCAGGAGGAGGCGGAGGTGGAGGAGGAAGGAACGCACACGGTTCTAATCCGATTTGCCCGAGGTGTCCTCGTCGGACCACCCAGACGAATGGAAAGCACATCAACGGTCCCATGATAGCCGGGGAACAGCTCGATGACTAATGGTTCCAGTCGGCGGAGAGCTTGCGGAGAATACAGCAGAAACGATCCCCGGCCGTGGATCGTGAATTCATTGAGGAACTACCTGGCATTTTACTCGTAACGACCTTTTCGTTCATCGGGGCAACTGTTAATGGAGTGAATCTGATACCGGCTGAACAAGCGTCTATTAATTCTGCTTTTACGTGCCTTTAAACGTGTTCCGCGAAACAATCGCGCGCGTGTCTACGCTCGCGTCCCTCGCTTGTGCAATTCACCGTGCATTCGCTCGGTTACGTGCTCCTGCTGCTGCTGCGATGTTTTGCGCACCGCTCGTTGTACGCGTCTCTTAATGTTCCATCTCTACGCGTGGCATCAGAATTTTCACTGAAAAATCCCATTTCACAGGGAACTTCACTTAGTTCTACGAGCTCGAGAGTTTGTATCTGCGTGAGAGAAAGTTTCTCCTCATTTTTTAACCCTTTCAGGGATGAATCCTCGAGAAAGGGCTTTTTGTGAACTTATTTGTCCAAGAATTCATTCTGAACACCCTCCATCGAGTACGTGATATCAGCATTTTTATAGAAAATTTCTTCTCATTTTTTAACCGTTTCAGGAATGTAGATGTGTGCTTCGAAAAATTATTCACCATAAACACCCTTCATCGTGTCCGTGAGATCAGAATTTTAATCCCTTTCAACACGTTCAATGCTACGAATCTGAAGCTAAATTTCGAAAAATGATAAACCTATTTATGCGTCCACGTGCAATTCAGAATACATTTAACAGCAATAAGTAGGCAGCGTATAATACAAGCATCGTCATCAGACACCTCGGCGCTGAAAGGATTAATGCAAATTCATGCATATCAGAAGCAATTTCATCCACGAGCACAACACAGTGTCGACAGCCGATCAATTCTCGGAGAAAGACACGTCAACGTCGATACAGGAAACAGGCAGCTATTCCAATTAACAGAAAAATCGTACCAAAACACAGTCTCGGTGTACTTGGTCGTTCCGACATTCCCGGCGACAGCCGACGACGTTTCCCCATACCGAACAATCTTACCCGTCATCAAAAACATCGAATCGCTTCCTCGTTGCCGGAGCACGCTCGTCCCTGAACTTCGTCCCTCGCTTCGCGAAACGTCCCCGCGAATAAAAGGCGACGGGATCTTCTCCAGTTAGCGCGATAATCATCGGTCGAGTAGCAAGAACGCGGGGACCGTGATTCCAGTTCTTCTCGGCCTGCTCGGCAGAACGGGAACCAGCGACGACGCTGCTGCCAGAAGCAGCAAAAGCGAGGAGGAGGAGGCCTCTCCTGGTCGCGTTTGCACCGGTAACGAGGCGAGAGTGAAGACCGGTCACGGAATTATCCAGGGTATTGTGCAATTGCCGGCCGCGCCGGTAATCTTGTCGCGCGGGGCTATTTTTGCCATGGCGAGAAAAATGCCGCGCTCTCGTGTCCCCCTGGGACCTCCTTTCCAACGAACTTTCGAGAAAAAGCCGATAGACACCGTGTCCAATTCTTGTCACCGTAGGAAGAAAATTAGAGTGACTTTGCGCCGCAGGATATTCTCGGGAAAACACTTTGGAAGGGAAGTTTGACGGGGGGAAATGTTGGGTTACTGCTGAAACGAAAATCTTGGCTCACGGTGACGAAAATATTGCAGTATGCTCTTTCAAGAAGGTACAGTCGATGGAAACGATGTAGTAAGGTCGTAAAATTGATTAAGGATCGAAGTATAGCCGATGGAAACGATACAGTGAGGTCGAGAATTTAGTAAAATCGATTAGGGATCCAAGTATAGTCGGTGGAAACGATAGAGTGGGGTCGTAAAACTCGTAATACGTTAAGGTATAGTCGGTGGAAGCGAAATTGTGTCAGATGTCAAAGTGCACATAATCCAAGCGCCAAAATAACTCTATAAGGAGATAAGATCACTATATTGCTTCCACCAACATCTCTATCGACCAAAAGTTTGCAATTTTCGAGAAGAAAAAATAGTTAAAAATGCAGGAAATTTTCAATTAATTTTTTATCGCCTAAAACTACTAAACCGAAAGGAATCAATATACTTGAACGAAGACTCAATTGCTATAAAGTGATAAGCGATGACAAGAAGTCTGGAATAAGGAAAATTTCGCGGAAAAAAGTATCGTAAAATGGTTTCACGGGAGTTTCGAGCATAAGTTTGAAATTTCGAAAGACGAACAGGGTGGCGATCACGGGTTGCCAGGTGAGTCAGGTAGGCAGATAAATCGTCGCGAAGACAAATCCCCGCCTGGCCGTAGACTAATTGGTATTCTCGTTTCCCGGCGTAAATTTTCTGCGCGGCGAGAGAGCGTTACGTAACCCGGCTCGCGGAAGAACGCGCCGCGTAGCGGTACAGGTGCGACGCGGAATAATGAGCCGCATTGTTAACAGCGTCCACCGGATTCCCTGCGACTACTGCGAACCCCCTCGCTTCTTCTCGCCGCGCTTCCAAGCTGTTTAAATTATACACATCACGTTCAATTAAAAACTTGACAATTACTCAATTTGACATACCCTTAGTCACTCGAGACAGAAATAAAAGGCGCTATTAAGCGAAGAAGACAGCCTTGACGAGGGATGAAAATTGTTCAGCAAATTCCTAGAATTTCGAGGATTTTAATTACCAAGGATTAAGAGGAAAATACTCAGAAATTTTGACCGTAATTCATAATTTCATTATACTGTCAAAGGATTAAGTAATTCCTTGAGTGTTCAAAATTTCTGAGTTTTTTCGTCTTAATTCTTGGTAATTAAAATTCCCGGAATCTGAAAACGATTTTCATTGTCATAATTATGACAATATCTCGTCCCTTTTTAACTTTCCTCCTAAGAGTGCCTTCTGAGTTAAATAGTCAGATATTTGACGCTATATTGGATAAACTGTCGAAGAGTCGAGTGATCACCTAACACGGTCGCTGCCACCGTCGCAGCATATGCGGTCCAGCGTGTATTACCCACCGTGCTATCTTTTTCCAGTGGCAGTGACCGTGTTAAACGATCGATTCGCGCCTGATCAAAAATTCGACATTTCACGTTACACGACCTAATATCCTCACGAACGTCCTCTCACACCAGAAAACTCCAGCCAATCGAATTTCCATCGATGTAACCCAGACGAAAACTGCACCGAGTCGTCTGAACTATTATTTCCGATCGGCAGATATCGGCATCCGGAGTGGAGCGTGTTTTCCAGGAACCCGCATGCTCTTCTCGACAATCGAGCAGCAGGAGGAAGAAAAAAGAAGGAGGAGGAAGAGGAGGAAGGAACGAAGAGGACAGGCAACGACGACAACTATGAAGACGACCGAGAGTAGTCTGCAGGAAGGGCGTAGAAAAGGAAGATGAGGGGAAAAGAGGAAAAGAAGGGACGGCAGAAGACGTGTCCTCGAGGCAGCGGGTCGCGTGGCCTTCGACGTGCACGGAATGATGCGTGCTCCACGAATCGATCACTTCGAGGGAAGATCGACACACGGTGAAGAGCAAGAAAAAAAAAGAGGAAGAAGAAGAAGAAGGGAGGGAGATCTCGAGCAGCGTGTGTCGTAAGCGAGATCGAAGAAAATCACCGGTTCTCCGACGGCAATTAAACTCGAATCGGGGAAGACCCTCGTCAGCGATTCCCTGGTTTCGCCGAAAGCAACGTTATCTCCTCTACCTCCCACGTTTAACAACTGCAATCACTCCGTTGCTCGCGTTAATGCTCGACTTTATGATGAAAAAGCGGTCGGTTTTGTTGAGAGCAACTTTATGAAGGGTTTAAACGGTTGGATGATCTAGTGACGTGTCCGAGGATCATGAGGATCACTGTTCTTAGAGTTGACGGTGAATTGAGTTTGGTCATTCTGATAAGTTTTGCAGGTGGTTAGAAATTGTAACCTGTGTACAGTGGTATTGAAAGTAAAAAAAAAAGGATTAAGGAGAGTTTATGCATGTAGAGTTTGAGGACGTGTATCTGCTGATGATAAAACAGTTTCTCCAAAATCATCTTGAAGGGTCATTGACATTCTTTGTTTACTATTTAAATTCACTGAAAGGTAATAACGTCATAGGGTCGTTAAATTATAAAAAATAGATGTTAATATGCAAAAAAATGTCCGCAACTTTGGAATAATCATCAAGATGTCTTTAGTTGAGACTTTTTGTTAACATAACCAAATGGACAACCTGAAATATAATCTCCTTTCAGTTATTCTTTTATATTTTTATAATTGCAGAAAACGTCGTTTCACCGTATAGTTCGACTTTTTATAAAATTAAGACACTGGGAATCTCGATATAGATTCAATTTCAATTCGCATAAATATTCCACAACAGAATCAGTTCGAAATGAAAATTACCACCGGAATCAACACGATTGGTGGAACGAAAGCTAACACAAAATTGCTTCGAAGTTTCCAATCAAAGACACCGATGCAATCTCCTTTCTCGAGGGGATCGGCAAACAGTGGAACGTCCATCTGTAGAAAACTATCGATTGGTCGCATCGGGGAGAGTCCGTGAATTTCCAAAGAGCCCGAAAGCAAACGCGTCCAACGTCCTCTCCGGGGAATTCCACGGCGCGACGGAAGAGCCGTCGCGTCGATAGGCTCGCAACGAGTCCGGCACTTCCTAGCGATCGGTACGAATCATGCAATATGTATGTATCGATCGGTCGGGAGAGACGCAGCGGCTCGAGTAATGAAGCGTGGAAACGCGACTCGTTTTTGTCCGGTGAACGACTCGTCCGAGCCGCTCTTTTTACCATCGGTTTGCGACGACTGGCGGCATCGCTTGTTTACAAATTGATCGTGTCAGCGAATCGAGATTCGGAGCGGCGAGACCGCGCCGATTTGTCGCAACGATTCGCGCCACCCCTTCGTGTCTGTGACACTTTTCTTTCGGGCTCCGATTCGGAATCGATTAGCCACAGACGAAGATTTATTGCGGGAACAACTGCAATTCGGTGAATGTAACGTGCGAAAATGAAAATGTAGTGCATAACAAAATACAGTAATATACTGTCACACTGTCGTCCTGGTCGGAACCGAAAAGTTTCGGTAGAGGAGACACGATTTTCGAAGCAACCGAGCGATTTAAACATCAACGTTTTTAGCAAAATGAAATTACAAATACAAATTTTTTTTTCCAACGTTGGGCGGTCACCCATCTTAACATCAGTCGCGAGGAATGGAGCTTGACTTGGAAAAGCTACCGAAGAGTCACCCTGTCCGCTCCCCATTTCTCCAATGATAAGAGAAGCTGCATTCTTATATTATTTAAAGTTAGAATAATTATAGTAAATTTACTACAGCCGTTTGGCATAAAATCGTCACTTCTAAGTCACACGACGTTACAAAGGGTGAAATTAAAATCTACAATTGAATCGACGGAATGAAAAACCAAAATAAATTCAATTACTTCGACGAACCACTTTTGCATGTTATTCAACGAAGAACAGTGTCGTGCACAGGACATCCGACAATTTAAAATTTACCAGCACAAATTTTTATTTAGTGAAAATAAATAAAATATATGCAAAAAAATTGTAATTCATTAAACATGGAGAACTTAACTCTTCAATCATCTTACACACCGTCAAGATTCACTACAGCCACCTACTACCGGGTGTTCACGTTACGTACAAACGTATCACTATCAAACGTTCACTATTTTCCACCGATAACAGTAAAACAACCTGATTTATACCGCCTATAGATTGCACCTGGCGCCGGGAATAGTTCGGTACGCGACAGACAGCGCCAATAACTTGCAATCATACAGCGTTACATTAGAATTCATCTATCCTCCAAACGAACACAGACACGAATGGTCTATCTATCACGCTTCTTTATTCCTGTCGTTAATTGCAACAAACTTTCAACCGGAGCGCAAATATTTTCCCGATAAATTCAATCGTCGAAGGAAACAGGAAAGAAACGCAACAGAAGAAGCGAATAGTGAAAGTGACCGGAATTGATTGCGATTCGAATCTTCGGATTCGAAATGAGATCAAAGACCATTTTCACCGGTATCGTAGCGGGTGTCGCGAATAATCGTCGATCAGAATAAACCGTCGCGCTTTCACACGTGTGTCGCTGTGAAATTACGGTACCTGACGTGGGCGGCGACAATTTTCCATTCTCCGACCCGCGAAATACGAGCGCTCGAATTCACGCGCGCTCGACACCTGGAAACTGGTTCGTGGAAACGGCGACAACGGAGTTTCGCGATCTTTACGATAGTCCTGCCGCGGTCCGGCAAGCCCGTCGCGCGAGAGCACAGTAGAAACGATACTTCCGTTTATATTCTACTATATTTTTCGTCGTGAAATTTTCTGCAAAATTCGACTTCTTAATTGAATAGTCCTAAATCCATAATACGAAATATTCGCCGTCTAATCTAAACACTACTTCCAATTTCCCATCAACACTTGTCACAAGTCCAAGATTACGTCACATAACCTCGACGACTTTATTCACAAGGATCCCGAACGTCTTAATTACCAACTGGCTACGTCCCTTCACTTCCTCCATTTCCTCGTACAATCATCGCCCGAGACGCTCTCCGAGAACAAGCTGCGCAGAATCTTGCAAAATTCTTCCAAGGAGAACCTACCGTAACCGCCGTAATTACAAGCAATTACTTCGTCCATCCATTTCCCTCGTTTTCCCTGTCAACGTCCGCGGCGAACGAAGAAAAGTCTTCCCTTCTAAACGTAACGCTCATCAGCGGCCATTTCGTCCCTCCGCGTCCCTCCATTTTCTCGTCGATACAGGCCCCCTACGGTGGCGCAGAAACGTTCTTCCTTGGCTGACGGTGCAGCTTTCTCCGCGATTCTCTCCTGTCGCATCTTTATTGGCCGATCGCCGTCCACATGCGCCGGCGGTGGCATTAAAACACGTTGAATCGCACCTCGGGAGAGAGGTTTCCGTGACGAGGTCCGTTCAACCTCGTCGAATCTTTCCGCCATCGCTCTTATTGTCCCATTAAACGCCAGGTTCGGAGTTTAAATTTCGCGGTATTCGTGCCTGGGCAAAGGCGCGCGCGCGTCTTGCAGTCGGTTTAGCTCTGCCGCGATCCAATAGATAATTAAGCTTTCTCTGACTTATTTCGCCAGACGCGATTTCGATTTCTGCATCTCGACCGGCGACCGTCGAGAGTTGCATGTTTATTGGCACTTATTTACCGAACGGCGTGTAGCCACGTAGCGGGACACAGTTGTTTAGCGAGCTCGTGTTAAAATATGGGGAAGATATGAGGATCTCTCGTAGTGGAAAGTTCACTGAGTATCGCGCTCGTCGAAAGATACACGAGTTCCAGATGTTCATTTGGATAATTGAATTACGATAGTTTGTTGGAACGCGAGCGTTACAAATTATGCCATTTAAGTATTCTGTACGCTACCGACGAAAAGCATTGAAAGTTGCACAAAAATTTCTTTAAGAGTTTTTCATTAGTGAAATTGAAACGAAGTAAATTAGGTCAATTTCAAATTTCTGAAGAATTAGCAGCAGATTTAATATTTGGCCCAAACTTTTGACCGACAGAGTGTGTATCATGGCAAAAATGATTATTTTTGTTTGATTGAATTTTTGGGAGAAATTAGCGACTTTTTAGTTGGGTAAATTTTTTACGAACCAGGGGCAATAATTGGAAGCAAGGGGGAAGAAAGAGATGAGTTTAACGAGGCTGGATCACCGCGGGAAAACAACCGCTCCTGCTCCACTTGTTCATTATTCAATAAAACGTCGCGGAAACGATAAACGTGACACGATGAATTATACACTTGGACGCACGCGGTGCATCGTGCTTCTCGACAAAGACACAGTAGTGTATCCTGGTTGTCATGGACAGGGCTGTACGCGCGATAATATACGGCGAACGCTCTTTTGTACGTTAATGCGCGACGTGTATCCTGATTTATTTAAAAGCGGCGCGCAAGTATCGCTGCCTCGTGGAAAGTAATTACGCAAACTGAATCGTTGCCTTCGACGAGTGGAATTCCGCTGTGATCCTCGGTGAAAATAGAATTAATCTCCTGCATCGATTATCCTACATTCGTACCCTCTCCTTTCAATTAACATTTTTTTTAGACAAGTAATTTTCAAAGTGAAAAAACGTAATCTTTTTCAGAACCAAAATTACATTTCCGAATTTCACGTACAAACTCGCGAATCGTTGCCTTCCACGAGTGGAATTTCTCTCCAGCATCGATTATTCTACATTCGTACCCCCTTCTTTCAATTAACATTTTTTTTAGACAACTAACTTTCAAAGTAAAAAAACATAACCTTCTCCAAGACAAAAATTACATTTCCAAATTCACTTCTGGAAATTTCACTATTCTCCAGGAAAAGTGACGTTCGACGAGTGCAATTCCACTGTGATCCTTGGTGAAAATAGAATTCCTCTGCGGCATCAATTATCCTAATTTCGTATCTTCTCCAGGACCAAAATTACATTTCCAAATTCACTTCTGCAAATTTCACTATTCTCCGGGAAAAGTGACGTTCGACGAGTGGAATTCCACAGTGATCCTCAGTGAAAATAGAATTCCTCTGCAGCATCAATTATCCTAAATTCGTATCTTCTCCAGGACTCAAATTACATTTCCAAATTCACTTCTGGAAATTTCACTATTCTCCGGGAAAAGTGACATTCGACGAGTGGAATTCCACAGTGATCCTCAGTGAAAATAGAATTCCTCTGCAGCATCAATTATCCTAAATTCGTATCTTCTCCAGGACCCAAATTACATTTCCAAATTCACTTCTGCAAATTTCACTATTCTCCGGGAAAAGTCACGTTCGACGAGTGGAATTCCACAGTGATCCTCAGTGAAAATAGAATTCCTCTGCAGCATCAATTATCCTAAATTCGTATCTTCTCCAGGACCAAAATTACATTTCCAAATTCACTTCTCGAAATCTCCCTACTCTCCGAGAAAAGCGACGTTCGAGCGAGACACGAGAGGCACGCGTCGAAATTCTAAGCGTCACTGGGAACGGCGGCAGTGGTGGGGAGCGTCCTTGAACGGGCAATTGATTTCTCGCGCACAATAGCGGAGCTCAGGCGGCCTGGCAGCGGCGCGTAAGGAATTCTCTTCGCCCACGTGGCGCGCCGTGAGCCACGTTCTCGCTTTCGATTTCTTCTGGACGCTCTCGGTTTCACAAGCTCAACCGGAGGGAAACGAAAAAGGAAAAAAAGAAGGGAGGAAAGATGAAAAAGAAAAAAAAAACACGAGCCATCCACGAACGGTATATATCAATGGGACGATGGCGGGCGGCGATGATCGAAACGCGATAAATCCGCGGCAACGTTGCGCCGCGCGTATAGCCCAGGAGGTTCGTTCGATCGTGGCGATGCGGCTCGATTCTCTTGGTGGACAGGGAAGAGGGTCAAAGGACGAAAGCCACCACCGTGGGATCCCGGTGTGAGATAAACAGCAGCCACGTTGGAGCAAATCGGGAAGGAAGGAGAGCCGGTCTCCGGTTCCCCGTCCGGTTTCTAATGCCAGTCTTCCAGGAACCCGGTGGAACGTCGGCGATCGTTCGAATATATGAATGTCTTATGAGGGAAGGACACATCGTGTGTACACTGGGGGGAAACAAAAGGGAAAAGGAGCGGCGACGACGATCCAACCGACGCGACGACGACGGTGGAAATGCTGTTGAACAATCCCACCGGTTTCTCCCACCCATTTACGGGAGCAGATTAGAATCGCGGTGAAATATTTTACGCGGAAACGGATCTATCGTGCATTCGAGATTTTACGAGGGAGAATCCGAGGGAAACTGGGAATCCGTAATCCAAAAATGATTACTACAAATAAAATGGAGTCCCATTAGCGTGGAAAAAGTGTACGACGTATTCATAAAAGTTTTTCAAGAATATTTTCATAAATTGCTAAGGCGATTTACAGTGTCCTCATACTGATACAAATTTTTCTCGCTCTTTCACCCACACACACACACTCAAAAAAAAAAAAACGAACACTTAAGGTATAAATGTTGACGAAGCAAAGAAGAAAAAGGCGGGCGAATTTTCCCCGGAAAGGCGAAGCAGAGTATCCACTCGTCCACGTATCCGGTGGCGAGAAAATTCCAACCACGATCAACGATCCACGGTGCATTGTCTGCGCCTAATTAGAGAATCGAGTCGCTCGGTTCTGAACAAGGAACCGAGGCCGAACCCAGCCGCGGCGTAGAGAGGCGTACATACGCTATACCCTCGCCTCTAACGATCTAACGAAAATGTTCCGCCGCGGCTGATCGTATCCAATCCGCGTGTCTCCGTTTCCTCGCGTTTCTCACGGAGAGGCCTTGCGCGCGCAGAAAACGAGGGCCCGAGCTGCCACGAAATCGGTCAGGGAAACTAGTGCAGCAGAGCCATGGAACGGTGACACGACGAAGACGACTATCGACGCCGACGACAACCGGTAGAGACGAAAGGAGGGGATCAGGGAGAGGGAGGGACGGCGACGACGAGGAGGAACCGTGCACGGCCCGGCCGCGCTATCGGCGTGACGATCCCATAATAGTGCCACGGCCTCGTGGCTCCTCTATACACGGTGGCTTTTCGAGCATGAAAAACTATCGACGAGGAGCAACGTGCTGCTTGAGAAATCATTTTTTGGGGGAAATTGGACGGTAAAAATGTAGGATTAACCCTTTGTCCTTTTAAAAATTACCAATTTTATTCTTTTTCAATTATTTCCTAGGCGTGTAGAAATAAGTTTCCCATTTATTTATAACACTGTGACTGACATTTTTATTGTAGAATAGAAAGGACAGGGCGATATGGAGAGTGAATGGAAGTAGTTAAACAAAATTGCACTTTTTCGAGGATTAAAGGGTTAAGAAGGAAGTCAGAAGTATTGGAAGATTTCATATCCTCACTTTCTTTTTTTTCTACTTGTTCTTACTATAAGGAAACCTGCGTATGTAGTGAGAAGTTACTGATTTCTGTTCTTGGTAGACGATCGTGGTGTGTGACTGTTATTTATTCGAATGCAGTATACAGTATGCGCCTATACTGTACAGTGCAATTGGAATCACTGTAGCTCCTCGTCATGTGGTTTCTTAATTGTTACATACAGTAGCCTCGACTATTCGCTATTTTAACCCATCCTGAAATTATAAAAAAAAAATCAAAACATCTTATACAATTTGCATTTGGTAATCGTCGAACTTAAATTGGAGCTGAAGTTAAGGCTAAAACGCAAATTGATCGCACATACAATGCTTTCGTCCTCGACTGCAACCCGTCGTTATTTATTTGATTGTTAATCAACGGGTTTAAGAACCCTTTAGTATACAGGCGTTGAAATTCACGCAGAGCAGCAGTATAATGTACGGTACAAAATAAAGATGAAAATCAAAGAATAGAAAAGGAAAAATAAGAGAATAACACGCAAGAGAAAGAGTAAATTAAGGATTATTTACGGCGGTTAGAGCAGAGTGCTTAAACGGTAGATAAGAAATCCCGAAAAAATTGAGATTGTTGCAAAATTTATAAAATTATAAACCAAGTGTTTCGCCTAAATTAGAAAGATCAAAAAATTCCCTCTGATACTTCGTTCCACTATTCTCCGCAAACTGAATTAAAAACACTACCCGACAAATTGGTAAAACAGCAAAATACACGAGAGAGGAAGGAAGAATTTTACAAGGACACATTGTATACGCGAGACCCAAGGACAGTTTAGACGGCGAGGAAAGGAGGTAGAATCGGCCACGAGGATCGGCAGATCGGGAACCGTGCGATCGTGTGACGGGCCTCGTGTCGACCGGTCACGGTCTAAGACCCCGGCTGGGACCCGCAGGATCTACCTTAGGCCGCGTTCACACCACCGTCCTATGATTCACCGCGGTTCGATGCATCGTTGGCAGTTTTCTCTTCGACGTGGTCGTGAGCGAATGTGGAGCACGGAACCGACTGACATGAACGCTAGACACGAGCCAACGGAAACGCTCCAGCTTTTCCCTTTCCCCCACCTCCTCGACCGCTGTTTTACAAGTCTAAACAACGTGAACACGATGCAAACAGACCGGCTGGAATTCCCACGAAAAACCACGCGGCTGCTGCTGCTGCTCCTTTAACGGTTTTCACCCTTAACCGGTGATATTTAAATGCCTCGCCGATCCGGCTACTGCCAATCATCGTAATTGTTGGTTGTCGGTGAGCTAGGCTCACGAGCAATTTTTTCACACCGCCACTTCTTGATCTATACTGCTGTACAACAGTTTCGGGTCTATAGCCATTGTGTGATTGTAATTAGAGTTACTTTGTAGAAGTGTTTCTTTTAAATTTCTGCGCTCTGTTGGGATCGGGTGGAAATCTGTTTTAATTAGAACTTGTGGAAAGGAGGATTGAGAAAGATCAGGTGATCGGCCCAAATTTTTCAACAGGAATGTAAGGTGTTGGCCTTTTAAAATTAATACTACAAGGGATAATATCCCAGCTGGTTCATGGTCCAATTTGTTATTGTCTGCAATTGAGATAGATTTTTGGTGAAATTCTCAACTGTGGAACTCGAGGACATCCCCGTTGATCACAAAAGGGTTAAACAATTCTCCCAAATTTTTTTGCTCAAGTGACACATATCCCCAGTGATCACGAAAGGGTTAAACAATTCTCCCCATTCTTTTGCTCAAGTGAAAGATATTCCCATTGACCACGAAAGGGTTAAATAATCCTTCCCAATTTTTTATAAGAAGCATATCCAGCGAAGCACAACCGTCGAGCACAAACATCCATCCGTTTTCTCTAATTTCACAGTTTTTTCAACCGGTCGATCACGTAGAAAAGTGGAAGCCGATATGTGTTAGCTTCGCGGTGGCGATTTCGAGCAAGCAGCTGCTGGGACTCAGGTGAAATCGCGTCGCCTCGCGAGTGACATGAGGGAATCGATGTTCGCCTGGAACGTGACCAATAATCCCGATCCCGGGATTCATTATCGACCTTCGAGAGCCGCGTATGTCCCCGCTACGTGTTCCCCGCGAGCTTGACCAGTCGTGACGACTCCACGCCGGAAAGCGAAAAGAGCGGCGTGAACACGTACTTAAGATCGGTGCTCGACTTAACTGGAATCACGTAGCGGGCAAGTTCGAGAGCGTTTCACGACTTTGGCTCGCTCCGCTGCGCGCCTGGCGCACCCACGCTTTCAGTGCCGCTGTTGACGACGATGGCGACGTATCGTTGCACGTGTAAGTATACTTGCAACATAGAGAGACCAGACGACGAGGAAAAAACGTGGGGGCGAATTAGCTGGCATTCGAGGCGATCCTGCGCGCTGAATAATGCACCGGACGATTATATTGTTGGATTCCGAGGCTGTGAGAGCGTTGAGGAGAGAAGGAAACGATTGGAGGTTGGGAAGAAAATTTTGGAGAGGGGAGAGATTTCTGAGATACAAAAGGATTTGGAAATCTGGGAGTGGAAAGTAATAGAGATTTGGAGGTTAGAGCTGGAGAAATTAGAGACAGATTTGGCGTCTTGAGTGGAAGGTAGAGGGATTTGGAGGTTAGTGTTGGAGAGACTTACAGCGAGTAGGACAAAGGGAGATTTGGTGCTTTGAGAGAAAATTTTGTGGGTGGAAGACTTCTGAAGTATAGAAATATTTGGAAATTAGGAAATCTGGAGTTGGAAAGTAGAGTGATTTGGAGGTTAGAGTTGGAGAAATTGGAGACTATTTTGAAGAGAGAAGACTTCTGAAATATAATGGTATTCGGAATTTAGGAAATTTTGGAAATTTCGGAGTGAAAAGTAAAGAGATTTGGCGGTTAGATTTAAAGATCAGAGATTTGACGTTTGAAGAAAAAAATTTTGAAAAGGGAATACTTCGGAAATATAGACATAATTTTGCAATTTTAGAAATTTCGGAGTATAAGTTAGGCTCAGGATCCCATTTCCATTTACTAAGTTCCTGGAAGATGAAGACAGAGATTTGACGCCTCGAGAAAACATTTCAAAGGGTAGAAAGTTCCGAATAACAACAATAATTCGACCTTTCCAAGTAAAAAATGTCAATTACAAGTAACGCTAAAATTACAATAGAATTCGATCCAGTAAGCATTGAGAACGGGCTTGATATCGAAGCTGTAATAAACACGTTATCGTAACGGCGAGGATTCCTGTTTCAATCCTGTTGTCTTTCCAGGAGTATACACACGGCGAGCGGAGATCCCGACGAGTATTATCATTTATCTACGTCCCGATGCCACGACATTTATCTGACGCAGGAGGGATACCCGTGAGAATGCATCCTGTTGCATCGACGACGCGTAACTTTGCTACGATATCGTCGACCATCTTCCAGCCACGAATCCTTCGATCCTCCATTTTTCAATTCAGAATAACCCTTCTCTCTCTCTCTCTCTCTTTTCCTCCAGAAATTTCACTTTAACGATTTTTATGTATTTTCTTCTATTTTTTGTCCAATCTTCCCAGAGTGAATTTCGCAGATTCAATTTTGCGCCGCAGTGACAGAGTGAAATATCGTTACAAAGTATAACCATTCCACGGATATTTCCTTCCAGACTCGTTTCTTCGTTGCGCAAACTAATATGAACAAACGCCACATTAATCATCATTATGCTACCATAATTGTGACATCTATATATACACGCAATATCTCGTTATTCCATAAGCATCAGTCATTTGGAGCATCAGGACTGGAAACGTATCGATCATTCGAACAGTTCCATCGATGAAACAAATGACCTAACTTTGAGTTAAGTCCTGTCTAGCTGTTCCAATCAGCGATTCCAATTAACGAGATAACACCGCTCGAAATGTGCTTCCTGTTATGGCGAACGATATTTTCTTCGTGTCCAATCATTCTAAGCTTCTCACTTTGGACAACTGCGAAATCTCTTGCACGCCTGATTCTGAGCAGATACTCTTACGAAATTTCACATGTCTCAAATTTTCCTGTTACGGCAGGAATAGTTTTCTCACGTTCAATTATTCTAAGCTTCACTTTAGACAACTGTGAAGTTTCACAAAATTTTCACTCTGAACAATTCCACACTATTAGGGAGCAAAAAAAATGTCACATATCTCGCATTTTACTGTGGGAAACTTCAAAATCTTTCTATTACGGCGACAATACTTTTTTCACGTTCAATTATTCTAAGGTTCACTTTAGGCAACTATGAAATTTCACGTTTTTTTTTTTCATAGAATTTTCACTCAAACAGTTCCACACTATTCGAGACCAAAAGAGGCGCGAGAAGAGCAAATTTTGAATGATAAAAGAAAATAGCGTTTCTGGCGAAGCAATGCACTCTCGTCGCTACTCACTCAAACAGTTCTACTCTTCGTTCAAAATAAGAATAACCTCGTTTCGCGCATGGGATGTGCCTAAGGCAGGGCTAGAACGTCCAAACCCCCACTTAACTGCTTACGTTTTTCTATATCTTACCCTCTGCTACGCTCTCTGTCTGAATAAGAATAACCTCGTTTCGCGCATGGGATGTGCCTAAGGCAGGGCTAGAACGTCCAAACCCCACTTAACCGCCTACGTTTTTCTCTGTCTTACCCTCTGCTACGCTCTCCGTCTATGCGCAGAACGAACGAGAATCAGTTCGAGAGCGAGGTTACTCTTATTTTGAACGAACAGTACATTATTAGAGACCACATTTAGAAGCGCGAGAAGAGCAAATTTTGAATGATAAAAGACAATATTATTTTTGGCGAAGAAGTGAACTAGGTATACCATCACTCAAAGAGTTCCACACTATTAGAGACCAAAGTTAGAGGCGCGAGAAGAGCAAATCTTGAATGATGAAAGACAACATTATCTTAGGCGAAGAAGTCGCTATTCACTCGACCAATTCCACGCAATTAAACACCAAATCCAATCCCTCGAAAAAATCTAGAGACACGAGAAGAGCAAAATCTCGAATGACGAAAGACAATAAAATTTTTGGCGAAGCAACGGACTCTATCAGTTTCCAGGTCGTCGCGCGTGACGGAGCACTGTCGGCACTTAAAAGGGCGCGCTGAGCTCGCGACGTGGCGGCCACGCTGGCTGCCATAGAATATGCAAAACGCCGTTCGTTACGCGCTCGCATAAAAATCCGTCTAATGTCGCGCGCTCGACTGGCAGCCGTGCGCTACGGGAACGCCGTGCCTGCCCGTTGTTGGTAATTACGCGTTGCAAAACAGAGACACGACATCGCCGACCCTACGACCCCTTCTCCGAGTCTGCCTCCTGGCTAAGCTACGAACCGGAGAGCCTGAGCTGCTCCACTCGCTCTCAACGATCACGAGGACGACCTCGCGAATCCACTGGCCGGTTCTCCTACTCTTCATTTCACTAGAAACTTTCCCACTTTTCCCATGATTTTTCACATGGAAATGTCGTAGATCGTGCTATGTGAAATTTTAGATTTCTGATTATTCGCGAATTTATCTTTAAAGTGACAACTCGAGCGCTGAAAAGTCTGAGATTTTTAAATTTTGGATTTCTGATCATTTGCGAATTAATGTTTAAAGTGACAACTCGAGCGCTGAAAAGTCTGAGATTTTTAAATTTTGGATTTCTGATCATTTGCGAATTTATGTTTAAAGTGACAACTCGAGCGCTGAAAAGTCTGAGATTTTTAAACGTTGGATTTCTGATCATTTGCATATTGATCTCTGAAGTGATTGCTTCAGGGCTGAAAAGTTCTGAGGCATTTCATATTAATTTAATATTCATACAATTCGTGGTAAGTCAGCGTCGAGGAACTTAAAGATGCAAGACTTAGGATTGTATGAAATTCATATCACAATCAAAAATATTCGCTATTTTCAAGAGCGCAGTGTTTTTCTGTTAAATTCTTATTAATTTACCGCATGAAAAAACGATGAAAATTAAGTTAAAATTTGCAAAATATTGTACACTGTTACTCTGAGAGTCGAAAGTAAATACTTTGAAATACGAGAAAAAGTGTAAAAGTAGAAACTGCACTAGTACAATTCCGAAGAGAATACAAGCAACATTATACTGTTACTTTAAGGATCGGAAACGCAGCTTCGAGCACAAAGAAAACTGTAGAATCATAATTACAGTTACCATTGAAGCTAATAAAAAGCTTCATTCACTCAAAAGGGTCTTTCTCATCCACTTGTTCATTTCACTGTCTCTCCCAACCCTTCCTCTTTCCGCGCCACTTTATCTCTCCTTTTACATCCCACCTCATTTTCACTACAGCTCGTTTAATACCCCGAAGTTACCATCCCGCGTTTACCTCCTTCATCCCCTTTCCATTCCCTCCCCTCGTACACCTTTAATCCCTATCCAAGTCGCGAAACTTTTATCCCAGATCTCCTCCTCTAGAACGTTGCTTTTCCAGAACCGTCTAAAAAATTCTCAGCCTCCGTCGGCTATTTACTTTCTCCTCGCACCTTCAACCTTTTTAATTTTCACTTCCCCTTCGGTCTCGATCCACCTGATCTCTCCGAGCGTTCCAGAGGCTCGATCGACGGAAGAAACGGCGACTTCCGTTCGTCATGAACGAAGAACAAGAGGAGAAGGTCCGTACATCCGAGCCCCGGTACGCTATGAATTCAGTTATGAGAGCGGCCGATACATATTCATGACTGAATTCATTTGCTGAGAACGACAGGGAGGGCAGCGTCTCATCGTGGCGGTCCACTCCTTCTCTTTCTCCTGTTGTTCAGAGCCTGGCTCTGGCTGCTCTTCGTGGACGCTGCCTACTGCTACTCTGGCTCACTTCTATTCATTACGTTTCACGTAGAATTACAGGAGACAGAGAAAGAAAGGCTGGTAGGCTCCCTGTCCGGCGAGTATGTAACGCGTCTCTAGCAATTGATTTCAAAGAGGACCGCCCATCCGTTCTCGGAATAAAACATGAGGAAAGAATTTTCATTCGAATTACATCGCCACGTAGATTCGTGTTCCACCTACGTGACTCTACGTAATCGTGTAAAACGTTCGTCTGTGCACCGGTTGGTAACGGGTGTAAGGAGAACCTGTGCCAAGAGGAGCATTCGTGGTTCACTGGTTGATTGAATTCAGAGTTTCGTGAATCGACGAAGTTTCGTGTATTACTGGGAACAAAAGTTTCGCACCACTTGTGAATTTATGGTAACGATAGAATGTGTTATCAATTTTTTAGAAATTTCAAATTAATTTCGAAAAGGTCAGTCGCAACGGTGGTCGCAAATTTCGATACACTGAGTGATCAAATTATTGTGATCAGTTTGATATACAGTGGGGAACAAAAGTTTGGGACCACATGTAAGTCTACAGTAATATCTAATAAATTTTAAATTAACTTTGGAAAGCTCAATAGGGTTTCTTAAAATTGCTGAGTTCTAAGTACTGCACAGTACTGCACAGTGGTCTCATCGTGTTTTTCCCTTTTATTATTCGATCACTCACTCCAATTTGAACATTGGAAATTTGATCATTTTGGAAGATCTTCATTCTCATTTTGTCCCTCGTCAACTAAATCTCCTTGCGAAACTTTCTCAAGAAAAGATTGACAATTTCACTTGTCATTATTCGATCACTCACTCCAATTTGAACATTGGAAATTTGATCATTTTGGAAGATCTTCATTCCCATTTTGTCCCTCGTCAACTAAATCTCCTTGCGAAACTTTCTCAAGAAAAGATTGACAATTTCACTTGTAACGAGGCTCAAGGTAACGGAACAGTTTCGGCCCGGACGCGTTCCACAGCGACGCGTGGGAAGAGAAGCGCGTGAGATCGAAGGTGTTTAAGAGAGATCCCATCGACGGCAATTGTTCAATTTAACGGTCGTAATGGGCGTTCACACGAGTCACCGACGTTGTCTTAAGGGCTGTTAAGGCGGCTACCTAAGTGCACCAGAACAAATTAAGGTCCGAGTGGTACCGCTGCTTCGTCGTTGCTGATCGTTAAAAAATATTCCACCCACTGGTACGACTTCAATTTCTCCACACTGCTATATTTTTCTCGTTTTCCTACCCAAACTTAACGATCTACGAAAATTTACGAAGAATCGATCAAAATTCTAAAACTTCAAATTTACGGAAACTCCAAAAAATCGGAAGTGACTAACTCCGTCAAATGAAATTTATTGATTTTACCTTCGATAGGCAATCCTGGGTCTTCGATGACCCAGGTGAAATTTCACTCCCGTATTTCTTCGAAGCGAACTTTTATCTATATCGAGGCAAATTTGGAACATTTGACTTAACGAACAATTGCGTAATGCAGCGTAGAGTTCGATAAGTACTCCAGAATTTTTTCAGAGTTTCCGAAAGCTGAAAAGAGTGAAAAAATTAGACTTGGAAAAATATCTGCTTCGATGCTAAAATTGGAAGAGTTTCAAAAGATGGAGTTAATCATTTTCACTTCTCAGTGGCTAATGCACAAGTGTTCGAGAAGAAATGACAGGTAGCCACGGTTCTTTTTGATATGATAATGTTATTGACTCACGTGCCACCAGGTTAAACGTATTCGTACATGGATCTGCACGGTACATACCTGAAACAGAGCAAAAAGAACACGTTCTTGGTAACAATGTACACAACTGGCTGGTTTATATATAGGCAACGCGATTCAAGCACGCGAATAGACCGACGACTGGTGAAACGCGTATTCCTGGCGCAGTGCCACGGTCGAAATAACGTTAGGGGGAAAATTGACGAGGAGCAAAGTTGCCGAAGGCGTGGTGGACTCACCCTCGGGGACCAAAACCGTCCCCGATGGCGTCGCAATTTGTCTAGGAGTTCATCTCCCTTCCGATTCAATTTACACGGTTCAACGTTCACGTCTCCGATGGAGGAAGAAAAATGTCGGAGACACGGTAAAGAGGAACGATAAAAGCGTAAAAGTACGAAATTCTCCGTGGTAATGGAGGTAAGTGAGTCACGTTGATTGTAATTACGATACGCAAAACAACCTGTTTCCGGAAACGTAGTTATGCAACGTCAAAAACGTCTTGCTATATTTCCTACGCTCTTAATCTCTACAGAGACGATTTTTTTTTAAGACAGAAAAATTTCTGTAATTTAATAAATATTTATTATATTTTTCAAAAGAAATTTCTTTTGCAAATATTGTAATTTCGAGAAAAATTAAATTTGCACATATGCGTCGGTGTCTCCGAGGAGGTGAAACGAACTTTCAACCTGTATGTATCATAAATTGGTCGTACAACCCTTGCTTATCGTCTCCCGAGGATAAAGAAGTTCCCAAGGATGTCTCTGAGTGGTCCCCGCACAGGTGGTCCTCAGGTTGCACAACGAAATACGCAGGGGAACACGTCGTATATTCCGTGGGACGGTGTTTCGAACGAAATCCACTCGTCGAGATTCGCGAAAAAGTCGTATTGCGCAACGGCTGGCGCCGTCGTTCGAGCGAGTTCCTGGTTCGTGGCGTCGCGAGGCGATAAATATGACGGAAGAATTCGGCCTGGGTCCACCGTGGATCTCTCCCCGTTCAGGAGCATCCGGAGGGGACAAGGGTGGAGGTTTAACCTGTCGAGAGAACCGGGAACGACGCTACAAGTACGCTCTCGACGACGCAGCAGAGGACGATAAAGTTACGAGGAGCGTTAACGAGATGCGTCGCGAGGGACGGCCACGTTTACGAGCCGCTCGTAAATGCCGCCCGAGGAGACCGAAATCGAGGCCAGCCTTTTCGACACGCCCACTCGACAACCTTGTGTTTTTTATCGGGACCCCGGGCTCCGGGTTTCGGCGGAAGATGGGAACGGGAGCACGGTGAGGAGATTGTTGATGGGAGAGGAAGATTCCGAGTGGTTCCTTAACGGAATATTGCTGGCTGATGGGTTGGATAACTCGAGGGAATCGGTGAATCCGGTGCGTCAGGTGAATTGGGTGAATCGGTTATCCTGGACTCAACAGGTGAGTCTGGTTAGGCAGGTGAGTTAACTGCATCGAGTGAATTAGTTGAATTGGGTGAATAAGTTATGGTGGACTCGACAGGTGTCTTGTTAGACAAGTGAATTAGTTGAATTGGGTGAGTAAGTTATGGTGAACTCAACAATGGTATCAGGTGAGTCTTGTTAGGCAGGTGAGTTAATTGCATCGAGTGAATTAGTTGAATTGGGTGAATAAGTTATGGCGGACTCGACAGGTGAGTCTTGAATAAGTTATGGTGAACTCAGCAATGGTATCAGGTGAGTCTTGTTAGACAGGTGAATTAATTGCATCGAGTGAATTAGTTGAATTGGGTGAATAAGTTATGGCGGACTCGACAGGTGAGTCTTGTTAGGCAGGTGAGTTAATTGCATCGAGTGAATTAGTTGAATTGGGTGAGTAAGTTATGGTGGACTCGACAGGTGAGTCTTGTTAGACAAGTGAATTAGTTGAATTGAGTGAATAAGTTATGGTGGACTCAACAATGGTATCAGGTGAGTCTTGTTAGGCAGGTGAGTTAATTGCATCGAGTGAATTAGTTGAATTGGGTGAATAAGTTATGGCGGACTCGGCAGGTGAGTCTTGTTAGACAAGTGAATTAGTTGAATTGAGTAAATAAGTTATGGTGGACTCAACAATGGTATCAGGTGAGTCTTGTTAGGCAGGTGAGTTAATTGCACCAAGTGAATTAGCTGAATTGGGTGAAGTCGGATAAGGTGGATGTACCGAGTAAGTTCAGTGAACTTCTGTTTAGACAAATAAGTCAATTGCAACAGGTGAATTAGTTGAATTGGGTGAATCGGTTATCGTGGATGTGACAGGTGAGTTGAGTGAAACAGGTGATTCTGGTCAGACAAGTTAAATTGCATCAGGTGAATCGATTAGGCTGGTTGTAACAGGTAAGCCTGGTTAGACAAATAAGTTAAACGCACGAGGTGAATCAGTTGAATTAGGTGAATCGGTTACGGTGGACGTGACAGGTGAGTCTGATTGGACAAATAAATTTTAAACGTATCAGGTGAATCAGACGAGTCAAATGAATTAAATTTGACGAATGAATCAGATGCAACAGGTAAATTGATTAAGTTCGGTGAGTCAAGTTAAACAGGTAAGTCAAACGACACAGGTAAATTCGACGAGTCCAACGAACAAGGTGAACTGATAAGATTGAATACACATCGGATAAATCGCCAGATTAACCGGGCAAGTGAAATACATAAAACGAATTCCACGGATCACCTGAGTAAAGCTACCCAGGTAATTTCACCGAGTTAAATGAATCAGATAAACCAAATGAACCGAATAAATCAGGTAAATTGGACAGGTTTGAACGAGAAGATTTTCACATTTCAAACGTGCCGCAAAAGCCTAAACGAATTATGTACGTTACACCAAATTAAAGACGCGGGAAAAATTCCTCATACAGGTCGCTCGTACACTTTCGTAGAACAGAAAGTATTATAAGAGACGAGACCGACGCGAATTACAGGTTTCGCTGAAAACGAAACTCGAAAGAGAAAGACTTAAATTTCTAAGCACACCCGCCCCGGCTAGTTCCGTCCTTTTCACCTAACATTGTTACGTCGTCCTATCTCTTTTTCCACTAATCCTACGCTCTGGGGTCATGCTAATTCCCTACTGTCTCCGGTGAAACAGCGAAACACGTCTACAGCAGGCGGTCGCGTTACAAGAGAACGCCAGATTCTCCTCTTTCACTCTGCTGCTGGCAAAAGCGGAGCATCACTCGGTCTGCACGCGAAAACAGTCCACCAGACTCCCCTAATTTCCCGTCGTAAAGCCACCCTTTGAACCTTCCACGTCACTTTGAGCGAATCGCGCGCGCGGGCATCGAGTTTTCAGTGAAAACACCGCCAACGCGTGCAACTGTAAAAGCTTCGCTGCCATCGCGAAAATAACCGTCGCGCACAACGCGGTGGATTGTGATTGCGCGGAGGAAAACAGTTAGGCGAGCACAGCGGGGAAAATTCCTTTCGCCCATTGTCGCGACGAAGATGAAACAATTTTGACGGGACGGTATCATCTAACGCTTCCCCGCGCGTCTCTCCCGACAGAGAAACTAACCCCGCGCGCGAGTATTTATCGACCTCGAGGAGGCTCTCTGTTCACAATGACGCATAATAAGAGTTTCGCAGAAGCATCACAAAAGAGGCCTCGGCTCGTGACCGGCGTTATCTAAAATACGAGTTCCAGAAACTAGAAAATACCGATCAAAAGGGAAGAAGAGCGAACGTGTAGAAGACAGAGCGACAGAGAGCGGGTTGGAGGGTTCACCAGGCTATTTTTAAGAAGGGAGCACCGCGCGCGAGGGGATATCTTATTAACATACAATAAGGACATAATTCTCTGCTGCTCCTGCGGAACACAGGATGCCGCGTGCTGGCTGTTCCCCTCGCCTCCCCCACCATTGCTACACTGCTATCTCGTGGGGAGGCAAGAAACAAAGGAACTGGCAATTTCGCGAATTGCCACCGACACTTTCGGTTAGCGAACCGCGGGGATTATTGGGTCCTCGGGTCGTTGCCGAAAATGACAAATGAGCCATTCAAGCGTGACAGGATTCACGCTCCTTTCGCGCGGTTAATTGGCATCGTGTGAATTGTGATTGTGTTTTTTTCTTTTTGTTTATAGGATATACGAGGCACGTAAACACGTCGGACAAATTGGAGAATTGCTTTGACGGATGAGAAAGCCGTGTTTTCAGCTGCGAGCGTGGTTAAATGGATCGAGTGAAATTTGTCAGATTTAGTTTAATCCTGTGATTTGGTATTTCAATTGGAGAAACTGCAAAAGGTGTATTGTTTAGGTGATCCTGATAATTTTAAAATTGCCAACGGTATAGTAACTCCTGCTCGTATCAAACCTGAGTGATACTTTTTATTTGCTTATTCAATTTCACGATTACTAACAAATGTGGAGTTAACGAGGTTACAATAACGGGATTATGAAAATTAGTCAAACAGATTGTTCAAAAAATTATTCTAAACTTGACACATTGCGTTACGGCACATTTTAGGACGCTCCAAAAGAACTTTGTACAATGCACTCTTTTATTTCTCATTTATAAAGTATTCTTAAATATTACCACATATTTCTTACACACCTATTTAGTATGCAGGCTTTTTTACATTTTAGCAATTATTTATTATTTAAATAAAATTAAATCGATTAATTACTACTTATTTTACAAACTTGAATAGTGCTTGAAGCACTCTCCTTTGTGCAATGGTATTTGGCATAATTTGCAACTAAATCTGGTTTCGCTCATTTTTCCATTGGACGAAAAGACTACTTTTTTTTTTTTATTTCGCTAATCATTTGTCATAAGAATATGCCAGGCTTCGTTGCCTCGGTAACGTAAGAAAAAAATCTACTTTTAATTTCTTGAGTCGTCGATACGCGCTTATGGAGAAACATTAAAACGAGACACCTCGTAACTATACTATAAATATACGACACTCCTGAAATTTTCTTCTAGAATTGATCTGAGAATGATCGACAGTTTCAATATTTCCCGTGAACACCATCGCCGCCGAGGAAACAGCAAACACCGTCGGTTGCAGCAACCATAGTGCACGGTATTCCGTCGAAGTAGAACTTCATCTTCCAGAACGTCACTTAGAATCGCGATCAAAAGACGTCTGTCAGAGATAAAGCTGGCCTATGTATACATCTGTTCGAAGCCCGGACTGCTGTAAAACCGTCAAAGCGTTCGATGCCATTGACCCCGTATCGGCACGCTCCTCAACCGCGGTTCGTATTTTAACGAGCCCGAATACCTAACTTACAACCGTGTCGAATCGTTCGATACTCGTTGTCACACCTATCAGAACTGCGTCGATCGAGGAGGAGGAGGAGAGTACAAGCTTGTTGCGATGCGCGTCTATGATCGCGCTAAAGTCGAGATAAAGAAAATTCTTGCCGATATACCTGACGAGAATATGCAACGTCGAAGACACGCTTGATCCATGTAAATTGAACTCGGTGGAATCCTGCGGTTGGTTTATCGTGTATTCGAGAGAGGATCGAAATTAACTCGCGATGATCGTGCGCGAATCGAGGAGCGCGTGTCGCGTGCAAATTGCTAATGGACTGATCAAACGCTGGGTCACCTGTTACGAGGTTTGCTCTATCGTGGATCATTCGACGGCTGTTAGATTGATGCAACTCGAGGTTCTTCGATGAATTGCTCAAGGATAGTATTAACGAGTCGGTAGTGAGGATATTTTAATGACCGCTCGATGGGTCGTTTGGAGACGTGTTAAGAATAGATGGCAAGTATCGATAGCTTGTTTTAATAATGACTGGCAATCAGGTGTCAGCTATTTAGGTACCTATTTGTAGGTACTTGAGGATCGTTTCGCAAACCACTTTTGTAACGCATACAGTTACCCTAGGAAATTATTCAGGGACTAGGGAGGTAACCGTGATGCAAAAATATTGTGAATATGAATAATATTAGCATTGAAATATTCATTTTTTCTGAGTATTAGAACACTTGAAGTATTAGAATAATTTTGATCATTTTTAATAAGATTTCTTTTTCCGGGTAATTAGAATATTTTTAAATTTAAATAGATAGAAAGGTAATTTTAATAGTGTCCCAATATTTTTGTGACTTATTCACTTTTAAGTGTCCCAATATTTTTGTAACTCGTTCCCTTTACTAGTGTCCCAATACTTTTGTAACTCATTCCCTTTACTAGAGTCCCAATACTTTTGTAACTCCCTCGCTTTAAATAGTGTCCCAATACTTTTGTAACTCGATCACTTTGAATAGTGTCCCAATATTTTCGTAACTTATTCACTATTAATAGTGTCTCAGTATTTCTGTAACTCCTTCACTTTTAATAGTGTTCCAATGTTTTTGTAACTCATTCCCTTTACTAGTGTCCCAATACTTTTGTAACTCATTCCCAACTTGAAGTATTAGAATAATTTTGATCATTTTTAATAAGATTTCTTTTTCCGGGTAATTAGAATATTTTTAAATTTAAATAGATAGAAAGGTAATTTTAATAGTGTCCCAATATTTTTGTGACTTATTCACTTTTAAGTGTCCCAATATTTTTGTAACTCGTTCCCTTTACTAGTGTCCCAATACTTTTGTAACTCAAACACTTTGAATAGTGTCCCAATGTTTTCCTAACTTATTCACTATTAATAGTGTCCCAATATTTCTGTAACTCATTCACTTTGAATAGTGTCCCATTATTTCGGTAACTCCTTCACAT
Source organism: Habropoda laboriosa (assembly GCF_001263275.1). NCBI lineage: Eukaryota > Metazoa > Arthropoda > Insecta > Hymenoptera > Apidae > Habropoda > Habropoda laboriosa. Next base: position 784,708 of record NW_017100212.1, on the reverse strand, counting down.
TAAATCCTGCACAATTGAAATTTCCTCTGTGTATCACTGAAGAAATTACGATTAATACCAGAAACAGAAATAATAAATTCCACCTAAATCCTTGGCAAACAATACAGAATAAAAGATACTACACTCTCGGTCTGGTAACTGTAATATTTCTCGCAGAAATTGTCAGGAAATCTGACGAGATATCCAGAAACTTATAGAAACAGAAGGATGAAACCGGTCTGGGGAATAAGAAAATCGCCGCGGAACACGTAGAGAAGAGGTCTGCTGGAGGCGACGTGGCACCAGACGGTGGGTGCGTTTTTCTAAAATCGCAAAATAGATTCCAGGATGCATCGTCTGCGGCGTGACGGCGATCCATGGGGACTTAGATGGACTACTACCTGCTTGTACCGGTTTGGTATCGGCGCCAACTCTACGAAAGGCTCCGTCCGCCTCTCCCAGCTTCGCATACCGGGCTACACGTGCGCGACCACTCGTAAGACATAGTCAGCAAGAAAAGACAATAGATAATAGAAGCGGCGCACGAGGATCGGGCGACTTTTCCTTCGGATTCTTGCTGCTACTATGTCAGAGACACCGCAGTGTGGCATCCTGCTGGTGAGTCGCGACAGGAGGACGTGTTGCTAACCGACGTTCAATTTTATACGCTTCGTACAATAATAGAGGAGAATGGTGTTCTACGTTTAATTCTTGGGAAATTTTATGTAACGTTTCAGTTTCAATTGTAACGAACACCGTTTGTTTTATTTATTTGTTTTAGCCGCTGTATTACCCTGTCCTTGCACTGTAATTTATTATTCACAATTGTTAATTATGGATCTTGATTTTAAGGCAATTCCTTTTCTGATAGGAAAGGAAACTTCTCCAATTTTTTTTTCATCACACTTTGTCAGTATGTTCTGTATTACTATGCTCTGCTATTATATTGTTGCACTGCCATCGAGTAATTTATACATAACGATTGTTAGTTCTGAATCTTGTTTTTTTTTTTTAGGCTAGAATAATTTATTTTCCGATAAGAAAGTTTCACATAATTTTTTACCAAACTTTGTTAATATGTTCTGCTATTATGTCATTGCACTGCCATCGAGTAATTCGTTCGTAACAATTGTTAATTATGAATCCTATTTTTTAGGCTAGAAAAATATACAATTTCCTTTCTGATAAGAAACGAAAGTTCCTCCAAATTCGTTTTCATCAAACTTTGTCAGGACGTTCTGTAGATGTAGACAAGAAAAAAATGTTAGATAAACATAGATTGCTTGAAGCTTCATAAAAAAGTTATAATAAGAAAGCTACACAGGAAGGGAACGATCACCTTGAAAGATCTCGAATAGTAAGCAGACTGAATGTAAGTATCGCTGATCTATTCCTACTTACAATTAGTATCATACTTACAACTTTTTAATATAACTTCAAATCACCCCCATTTACATAACCCTTTTTCCTTATTTGTATCCATCGAACATACTGACAAAATTTGCCCAAAAAAATTAAACACCCAGTACACCCTCATACTCAACGAATCTGCATGAAAATGTATCCACTTAAAGAACACTCCAATACTTCACATTTAAACCTAAAACAAATTTTACTTTCTACACTACTCCTCTTAAACGTTTCAAATTTTCACGCAAGCACCAACGGTCCTAGTACTTTCTTAACGCACCACCACAAATAAAGCAGAGTTCAAAAATATTCTGAAGCAGAGAACTTATTATTCACCATCACCACACCAACTACTAGAATTTCGCCCTTCCGGGATTAACACATCGGGAGCGCAACGATACTAACCGAGTTCGAGCTGAAACCAGTCTCGTTCACGAGTCGAGCATCGTACAGCTCTGCATAAATGTTATAATGTTGTAAATCAGTCGGTAAAAGCGAAGCTCTGCCCGCAATCGGTTGGCAACACGACCTAGCACGGCGGAGGCGTTTTTGGGGCTCGCGCCCGATATTCAATTGTTACAGTTCAGTCTTTTCCAATGCACTTCGATGCAGTGTAATTTTTACCAAGAATATTAATCCTATTATATCTTTGCGTTTAATTCCAACGACATCTTGCACCACGAAATAACATAATATAACGAACGACGTAACAATTTAATGTGAAGATTGAAGACAAACTTCGCTGAAATAGATTAGGTTGCCCATATCAGCACCTATACACTACCAGCCAAAAGTTTGTACCGGCCTCTCACTTTTCATCAATATTAATTCTGCTGCTAATTTTTTATAGATTTGAAGTTTATCGCAATTCTACATTTATCTATTTATGTCATAAAAAATTCTCAAAGTCGCTGACTTTTTTCGGGAAATTTTTCTGTAAATTGCAATGCTCGGTGATTTCGAACTTGTTCGTGATTTGCGAACTTCGCGACGCGATGCTTGAGTTGACCGGTGCGCAAAGAATTCACGAACTGCTCTCGCGGCAAACTAATGGCACGAGTGCTGTTTAAATTTGTAGATGAGACTGTGGTGGGTGAAAAAGAGAATATATGGTTTGCACGATCGACAAATACTGGCTGATTGGTGGTGACTATTACTTTTTATTTTTCGTGATGTCTCAAGGTTGGTGATAGAATCTCTAATGGAATGTCTGATAGAATGTGTCTGTTTCTCTGTGTGTTTGTGTTTTTATAAGTTCGATGTGTACAGTGATTGGTGGTGTGAAATGTGTGAGAAGTGGTGGGAGTATCGGTTGATTGGTGTTTGGGACGCGTTGTGGGGTTTGTCTGGTGGAGTCGAAGTGGGGAAATTGTTGCTAAAATAGTTATATTAGGGGATGGGAAAATCCTGAGGTCGGAAGGTGCTTTATGAGTGTGGTGCATGTGGTGTCCAGATGTAGGGTATTCGACTTTCGAAGGTAATAAAACAATTTGCTGATGGCGAGGAGAGAAAGCAATTTTACGGAAAATATACTATTGGTGAATATGGTAGGGCTCCATTGTTCGAGTCCTCGGTACGGTCGAACAATATTAATTTGTAAATTAAAACAACTTAACACATTGACCGCCGGCCCCGCGATATTGCGGGATTTTTTGTCTGTATCAAATGATCCTGATTTGCCTACTTCTGTATTTCTTCCTACGCCTCGCGCACCAAAATTTGATCACCCCCAGAGACTTTCGGGTGATATGAAGAAGCATAAAGTTGCAAGGATTATTGGGTCAGGAAAAAGACAAATATGTACGGCGTCCGTGTAAAGTTTGTTCTGCTAGTAAAAAAAGGAGCGACAGTAGCTTTATGTGTGCTCAATGCCTAGTACCCCTACATCTTGGACAATGCTTCGAAAAATACCACACATGCCTTAAATATTAATGCTTTTGTCAGCACAACTTAAGTAAATTTAACACAGGATAGGATATTAACCAAAAATGGATTAAAGTATAGCGATAAGCGACTGCTAAATGCTTCTCGACGGCTATTCCCACAGTGTCCTCTCCGCGTCGTATCCCGCGTTGCTCCGAAAAACCGTGAGGTGGATTCCAACATAATACATAGTTTTATCCTTTTTAAAACGATGCGGTCAGAATAACAAATTCTGCGGCAACGATGAAAACTTGAAAGGGTTAATCGCCCACTGCGTCAAAATTTCTCCACATCACAACCCACCCAGAAAAAAAAAACCTCGCGTTTCCACGAACCAAAGTACCCCGTTTGGTCCGACTGAACAAATGCACAGCGGAGTCCAGCGGGAGAAAAGACACGACGTGGCTCGTCGTAGCTGGACGCTGCTTATCTCAGGTTCCCGAACGAATTCATTAGCCGTAATTATTATGTAATCGGCGTCGGCGAGCGAAACAGCCGGTGGCAACGGGAACGTCGGACCCGAATCGATTTTCAATAAATCAGCGGACCCATCGGCAGCGCGCACTCCCTTAATATGCGCATATTAAGCGCGGTACAGCACACACGCCGCGCGTTTATCCTCTTCGCGAGAGGCCGACGCACACGCCCGTTATCGGAAATTTATTCCACCGCTTCCCCAAGTACTTACATCTCTCTCTCTCTCTCTTGACAGAGTTGCAAGCCCGCGTCTCGCGTCGGTCTGCCTGGCCGCACGCGTTTCCCAATTAGATCTAACGTCGTTTGGAATGATTTCGAAGCGGCTGATGCACGCGAGCGTGTCCACGCGAGGGTAAGCGCCGCGAGAGTACAGTTTAGCGGAGTGTACGACGGTGTGGAGAGGTGAATAGAGGATGTAACGCAACGTTGGTTTCAGCTGGGAGTGTTAAATGGAGATACGGCTGATGTATTGTCCGTGTAGAATCAAGTGGTTGGTCAAGGACATTTGCCCCTTCTGTATGCGACTGGAGAAGGTAGAATTGTAGTTCTGTTGAGCCTTGCTAATGTAATAGCTCGGTGTGGTATAGTGAGGTCATGACTTGAAAAATTGATTTACATGTTCAGTGTCTTCACGTTGGTGCAATTTTTAATGTAATACGAAAGAAGTACAGTCGGTGGAATTGATAAGAAATTGAAGCATTAAGAACAGTACCCAGAAAGGTCCAATGAACGAGCTTCGAATTTGATTTTGCGTACTTTGACGCTTGATCGATTTTACGATCTCACTATATCGCTTTCAGCAAGTATAGCAATTAACAGAACCTGCAGTGGCTGTTGGATATAAGAATTATCGTTATATTCTTAGATGACGAAGAATACTTTTGAATAGCCTATTTGAAGACAAGATACATTTGGTATGAAGAATATTAGTCTTGGAACTATTCGAGACAGCGAAAATATGAAACAAATCCGAACGTAATCCTCGCTAACGGCAACGATAACGATACCCAATTCATCCTACTCTTTTCTACCATCCTCCGTCATCCTTCACACGCAACAAGCACAAATTCCTCCGACCATTTTCCACACCGGAAGAACAGTTACTCCGTTGCAACCCCAAACACCGTCTGCGCGGATAAGATCGCGGGCACACACGAAGAGGGCACATTTCGTGCAGAAACCGCACGACAACGCACTCGTTTCAAAGATCACCGAATATACTCAACTTGGTCCAGGTTTGCCTCGAGGATCGAGTTACGCGGAAGCGTTGACCTTAAGATACACGATAGGAAGTGAAGAGAGAGAGAGAGAGAGAGAGAGAGAGAGAGAGTTCAGTGGACGCTTCAGAGGGCGCGTTAATGAAGCGTCCTGAGCGTGGCTCGCGTGGGTGCGCTTAACGGATCCCGTCGTAATGCAAATTCGCGCGTGAATCGCTTACGCCGCGCGGCAGTTTATTATTCGCGGGCTAAATTATGCCTGGCTCTCGCGCGTGTGGTGCGCCGCGATGATTTATCGCTCGCGAACGCCGCTTCTGGGCTAACGCGATCTCGGTGGCGAACGACTCAACGTCTTCATGCCGCCGGAAATTAGTAGCTACTTCGTGAAATTCCATCTTTTTGCTTCGTTTCTTCCTAAACGAGTGACACGTGACACGTTGAACTTGTGGGAAACGAAAAATTTCCGATGAGAATCTGCCGGAGACTGTGGGAAACGGTATATCGAAGTTTAAGGCTCGCTATAGCCTGTACCGAATTACTAGCTGCACAAGGTCACACCTGTATCGCTACAGAAATCGCAATAGACGCTACGGAATCTACTGGAGACTGTGGGAAGCGGCATATCGAAGTTTTAGGCTCGCTATAGCCTGTACCGAATTACTAGCTGATCAAGGTCACAGCTGAATCGCTAGAAAATCTACCGGAGACTGTGGGAAACGGTATATCGAAGTTTAAGGCTCGCTATAGCCTGTACCGAATTACTAGCTCCTCAAGGTCACACCTGTATCGCTAGAAAAATCGCAATAGACGCTAGGGAATCTACTGGAGACTGTGGGAAGCGGTATATCGAAGTTTTAGGCTCGCTATAGCCTGTACCGAATTACTAGCTGATCAAGGTCACAGCTGAATCGCTAGAAAATCTACCGGAGACTGTGAGAAATAATATATCGAAGTTTAAGGCTCGCTATAGCCTGTACCAAATTAGTAGCTCCTCAATGTCACACTGTATCGCTACAAAAATCGTAACAGACACTGGAACGAACGTGAAAATATCGAAAGATGAGTATCAAAGCTTAGAAGCTCCTCTATTATTGCTTTTATTAGGGAAATCTTTAAAAAATAATTTCCAAAGGCACGTCGAACCGTGGAATTCCAAAATTCCTACCAATTTCTCGGCCAGCGATCCATCTTCGCTCGAACACTCGCGAGTCGAAAGCCCACGCGTAATAAACGCGACGTTGAGCCGCACGTGCGACATTCCATCGGTGCGTGCACGGAACACAGGCGCATTAGTATACCCCGACTCTACGGTCGCACGGAGCAGCAGCGGCGCATTGTTCTTTAGAAGCCCAGGTCTCCAGGGCGCATCGCGTGCAATAGCCCAGTTTGCAATACGAAACCATCTACGAGGCGGTACAGGCTCCGTGGAAGACGCAGAAACACACGAGGTACATAGGTCACTACATAATCCCGCTAGATACTCCAGTACATAAAGTATGCCCTACGCGCGCCGCCTTATAAAGAGAGGGACAGGACACGCGGACTGTATCATATTCCTGGCTCGTACAGTTACATGCATCACCGGCCTCGGTTTCGCCCGCCCTTTGCCCGCGAATTCTCGTACGCTTCGTGCGATCGGTTCGGGGGATGGAACTTGTCCGTGAAACACTCGGAGCGAAAATCAGGCGCCTACAGTTCGTTACAGAGGGGAGAACAATGGAATGATTCAGCGGAGGTTCGTGTACGATTATTTCTCGCGTAATGATAACGGAGTGACTGGGAAGTAGCTAGCTTCTCGTGTTAATTAAGGGTAGCTGTCTATAGTTTAAAGAGATAACATCTGTCTGGAGGTTCTAACGATGATTGAGGGATTGTTCGCGATAGAAGCTATAATTACACCTATCTTCTCGGTTTCCCATCCAACATTTTCACTCGGCAAATCACCCTAGATTTGATTTTTCATCCCAACAATCCGCATCCCTTCGCGATCTCTACAATACACCCTCGAGGGTACAATAACTGAGGAAGACTGTACGAAAACCGAGCTCCCGATCCCGACCAAATTGTGACATTCATTGTTCATGCGAAACTAATAAGCCATCGCTTACATACCAGCCCCGTCCAAGTCTCTCCTGATCCAGCAACGAGAGCTGTTACACGCACTGAAACAGCCCAGAGAAAGACAGACTGCGAGCGAGTCTAGAACAATGCATAACAAGCATTGTCTCTCCGCTCCGCCCTCCAATTCCATTCCACGCTATATTGCCTTTATCTCTTATTCCGCTTATTCGCCCGTATGCACCGACACGCAATCGCCGTCCACTACTCGAACGAGCAATAGAGAGCTCGCGCGAGAGGGAGAGAGAGAAAGCGGAGAGAAAAAGAAACGGTAACACAGGGAACATGTGCGCTCAATTATCCGGCCGCTTAGCTTCGTTTCTGACGATCGTGTCTACCTACAAATAATCCAGCTCAGTCCACGGGCGAAAGGGGAAAAATGCGGAGGTACACGACACCGGGCAACCTGCGACCGATCCTTTCATTCACCAGCTCCATTATACGTCGTACGGTACGATGGACAGGGCCACGGCACACCGTGTATCGATCGTGTAACGCTTGCACCATGCTCGATAATGCGACTCTGATTCATTCGACGCGAGGATTAAAGGTTATCGGCTATCTGGCCGCCTCCGATTCCACGGGAAAAATCGCGGCGAGAGGTTCCGCAATCGAGTTACTGGGAAATCGACGGGTCGCCCGTTCGAAAAATTTCTCAATTGTCGATTAATCGGAGAATTTTTAGAGATTCGTGCATGTTTTAGTTTTTGGAAATTTTAGAAAAATTTCATTAAACAGTCGGATAATTTATATATAAAGATATTGCAAAGGTACAGAATGTGAATTGTTACATTTACTCGGAAATTAGCCTGTACCAATTTGTCCCTCCCGCTGCAGCGCAGAAATAAACGCGCTAACTTCAAACGCAATAAACTAGTCGCAATTTGTCCGGTGGAAAAAAGCAACAGGGAAAAAAGAAGAAAAGAAGAATTGAAAATAGCAACGGACAATCTAAGTCGAGAATCTTAAGTAATCAGGTACCTATGCAGGCAACGTCAGCAGGCACACGGAAAGTAACGCTATCTCGAGGTTCGAGGCTAAACACACTAGGGCAAGACAAAATGAATGGCAGCAATTGGAAAAAGGAGCAAAGTGATCGACAAGAATGGCCCGCGACCCATTCATTGCTTGCCGTGGAACGGTCATTTCGCGTTCCGCGTGCACCTAGGCCCTGCCTGTTGCGCGATAAATCGATCGCGACAGCGCGGCCGCGCACCGCGCCCGAACATGTGTACACTCGGCTATTTGTTGATCGTTCCACGTCCTCCTGAGCGTATGAATTACCCGTTCAATGATCCTCGAAAACGTCCAGGTGAACCCTTCGCCTCTCTCCGAGTCTCTTTGAATCTTTATCTCTCTGTCTGAACATTCTTTCCTCTCTGAATCATTTTTCTCTGACACTTTATCTCTCTCTCTCTGTTCCTCAATCCTTCTTTCTCTCGGAATCATTCTGTTCTGAATCTTTATCTCTCTGTCTCTTAATCCTCCATTTTTCTCTGAATCTTTATCTCTCTGTTCCTCAATCCTTCTTTCCCTCTGAATACTTTTTCCTCTCTGAATCATTTTTCCCCGAGTCTCTCTTTTTCTCTAAATCTTTGTCTCTCAATCCTTCTTTCTCTCTGAATCATTCTGTTCTGAATCTTTATCTCTGTGTTTCTTAATCCTTCTTTCTCTATGAATATATTTTGCTCTCTGAATATTTTCTCTCTCTGAATGTTTATCTCTCTGTTCCTCAATCTTTCTTTCTCCCTGAATACTGTTTCCTCTCTGAATAGTTTTCCCTCTCTGAATCATTTTTCCCCGAGTCTCTCTTTTTCTCTAAATCTTCGTCTCTCTGTCTCTTAATCCTTCTTTCTCGCTGAATTTCTCCTTCTCCCTCTGCTTCGTTCTCCGCGGTAACGTTGCCCCATTCATGGGCCTAGCCATTATTATTTGCTCTACGCGTACACCTCTAACGAGCAATAACTGACAAGTCGCATGCCAGGGCCCCGCCGCGGCGAGAGAACGCGTTCGTCGAACGAGCCGTGTCGTTAAACTTCGACTACGAGACTGTTCTACGGCGAATTAACAGCGAGCCACGGCCTTAAAGGCTAATTAATGGGTCGTTCGCGAAATTGATCGGCCACGTAACCAGACGGTTAGCTCGGCTTCTTCTGGAAAGTGGTTAAATGACGCACAAGTTATTGTTCACCTCGTACACGCTGCGATGTTAATTAAGTTCACAGTGTGTGGAAGAATGTCTGACGAAATATGTTGCATCTCGATGTATCTGTGTTTTTCTTTCGACATGATACGTCTTTAAATAGAAAAACTCATCGTGAAGATTATCTCATAATTACCGAATAAAAAATGAACAAAATTCAACTTTCCTTCACTATTTTTGCGCGTATTCGAGCTCCACGAAAATTACTTCTAGTTACCACTGAAATGCTCCTTCGTCGAGCTCCGTCTCCAAAAATGCCACTCTACGCTCTAAACCTGCTTCAACTGTACAGCGTGCTTCAAAAAATCTTAACACTTATATAGAGTGAGAGTAAGAGAGAGAGAGAGAGAGAGAAAGCGAGAGAGAGAGAGCGAGAGAGAAATAAAAAGCGAGAGAGAGAGAGAGAGAGAGAGAAATAAAAAGCGAGAGAGAGAGAAAGTTCTCTTCTCTTTTCTTCTCTCTCCTCTTCTCTTTTTCTCTCTCTCTTCTCTTCTCTTCTCTTCTCTTCTCTTCTCTTCTCTTTTCTTTTCTCTCCTCTTCTCTTTTTCTCTCTCCTCTTCTCTCCTCTCTTCTCTTCTCTCTTCTCTTCTCTTCTCTTCTCTTTTCTTTTCTCTCCTCTTTTCTTTTTCGCTCTCCTCTCTCCTCTCCTCTCCTCCTCTCTTTTCAAAGATCGCTGCATAAATGATACACTATTTTATCATTTACGCTTCTCTAAAAAGAAGTCACTTCCACACAAGTGATAACATTCTCTCGAATCATCCCGTTTAACCCCAAAAGACACCAGAGCAAAACCGACGAAACCAAGTAGGCAATCGACTAAACCGTTCACCGGTCGCATTCCATTATTCGTAAAACGCGACGTAGCACGTGTCCGCGGAGGCGTCGCGAGAGGGGCGTCGATTTTTCGCGGCTCGAAAGCTTGTCGCCAATCGTGTAGACACAGCTGGCCTGTCGCCGGTAAACGCGGTCGATGCGCCCGATGCACTTTACGCGCGTGTTAACCGCGCGCCACGGCTAGGCGTCTCGAGGCAAATGTTAACTGGTATCGAGTGCGCAACGTCGTCGCCGTCGTCCCTCTCGTTAAGCCAATTCCTGTCGCGAATCGACCAGGCCCGTTCAGCCCTATTACCACATTACAAATATCCAATTGCCACGCGAATATTTGTCGCCGTAGCAGTAATTGATTTCCCCTCTCCGTTTTCTCCATCTCTCTCTTTTCAACCACACAGGCTCTGATCGATAGTTACCGGTATCTATTTAACCGCCTCGCGAGGTGCCGGAGATCTACGCGGTGATTTGTCTCGGCTAATTGCCAAGAATGGTGTAGGCTAATTGATTTTTCGTTGCGAAATTGTAGGTTCAACCGAGAGAGGAGTTGCGCGTCGCCGTATAAACGAGGTTAAGAATTATGTTTAGAGGTACTAATGGACAAACGTTCGAGCGTGATTTAGAAGCAGAGGCGTTAACCAACCCGAGCGCCGTGATAATTTGTAACCGGTGACTTCTTTCGATTAATTTCTCGCGATAAGATTAACCGACGCGAGGAAACTATCAATTATTCCACGTTTATCGGGACGCGGTAGGACAATTGTTTTTTCACCGTCGATCAAACAAACTTTCTGGCAAGCTACAGCGTTGAACGGAAAAACGTCAACCACCGCGCGATGATCTATCATTTCCACTCGATCAATTACCTCTTTACCTGACAACTACCGGCCAATTAAATATCATTACGATTACATAATTACCAAAACGAATCTATCAGCCGAGGCAAACGGCTAATCAGCGAACATTATCGTCCACCTGCAGACCAGAAACGCTAACTCCGAGCGGCCATTTGTCACGCGAGCTCGGTTAATTGATTTTTCGTCGAAAATCCACCGGTTAATTAATCATTCCGAGCGCGCGCCGCGTTACGATTACATAAGTTAAGCGTGCGAGAGCCAGGCGCGGTGTTTTCGAACTCTTCGTGTGTATTACACGGTTAGGGAGGGCGGGAAGGAGGGAGAGAGTGCGAGTTGGTAACGAGACAGTTATGAAACCGCATTTATTACCGAGCAGAATGCAAATGCTCGCTCGCTTCGTTGCCTCGACGCGGCAAATCCGCGTCACACACGTGGCTCCCTGGTATTTCAGATTGGTCTCGCCACGGAACGGAAAAGCGTTGAAAATGTCACCAACGGACGCGAATCAATTATCCCAAAGGTTCGCCGGGGGAGCAAGCGGGAAAAATGTGGCAACCGGTCCACCACCGCCTATGCAACTCTCTCCTTCCCGCTTAGTCTCGTTTTAGAAACGACGTTGATCCGCTTTGCAGCTAGGAAAATCTCTCGGATTCTATTTTCTGTCGCTGATTTCCTCGAGATTTTTAGGGAAGGTTTTTTAAATTTCATTAAATCGTCCTCTGGCGTGATTTCGCGAGCGCCAAATTTGACAAACTTCCTCATCCTTTGACATGCTTTTTTAATTTCGTTCCTCAGTTTAATATTTCGTGAAAAAAGTCGTTCGGAACTGGGGCTGTGAAAATTTGAATAATCAAACTGATAATTTTGAATAAGAATTCTTTATTCGAATAATTTGCACAATTCGAATCTTGGTATTGTTTGGTCGCGTCACAGCGTCGACGATTATTTCCGCGACGATAATATGACGCGGACTTCGAACTGGGTTCCTTTCAGTGGAGTCCAGTGAAGTCTTTCGAAATGGTCACTTGGATAGTGGACTGTATGATTTGGTGAATGTGTCAACACGATATTGAACAGTGATATAGCTTTATTATAACTAGTTTAATGATGTATGACGTGTTACGAAAATTAGACTGGTAATGAATGTTTGAGTGTCTGTGTTACTGTTCCCGAAAACTGTCTGTGCGTGCTATTTTATCAACTTGCTGTGTGTTTCTATTTGCTGTTTAAATGTGTAGTGGAGGTGGTTGAAGAGTGTTGATTGGATTTTAGTGAGTGTTCCGGGGGTGACTGTCGTGTCGAGAAGGTGGGGTTATTGTTGTAAACTATTTGTTATATTGTAGGGTCGAGTCCTGGTTCCTCCGGTCGGTCGGCAGGCTGCCGCTTCTGGTGGCCAGATGAGAGGGTTTCCGAAATCCTTGTAAAATTGCGAGCCGTGTCGCCTAAAACTTCGCCTTGACCATATTTAGGTTTTTACAACCGAACAGGTATGCAACTCACACAACACTCGACTCTATTCGAATATTCGAAATTTCCCAGCAGCCCTATTCAGAACCATAAAGATGTTCGAACGGTGAAGTCTATCGTACTGTTAATCAAAAGAATTTCATCTTTTTCTCCCTACTAGCTTTTCTTTCCGCGTCGTGATCGCGAATCTAACAACTATAGTTACAGATCATGCTCGAATCAGCAATACCGACAGACACACCAGGCTTCCGGATGATTGCTCGTCCAGAGAACACTAATCATGCCAGCTTAACTTCAGTAATCGAACAACGAGTAATTTCTACGTGGTGGAGTTATCGACCGATGAATATCATTCCCTATCAAGTGAATTCCGAAGGAATGGTAGTTCCTTTTCCTGTATCCATATTCCATAGACCACCCAAGATGTTTCAGAACAGCATCGTACCATTCCTCTCCCTTATTTCAGATACGCTGAACCTACATTTACTCTAATACACTCTCGAAATGTCTTTATCTTTGACGTGTAATAAATTCATTACTATCTTCTGACGTACACGAGAGCTATTTCAGGGAGAACTTTAATCCTTTCTCTATGAAAACAAGTACTTACTTGATATCATTCAATTTAGAGTATAGATAGATGTAAAATAATTTACTTAATGAACATTTAACAATATTTTTCTGTTAATAATACGGGTGACTGTTTCAAGTTAAGTTACCATGCCAGAGGGACTAGTTTATCTCAATATTAATAGCAAAAGAGATAAGATTCGAATTATAACGAGGTTGGCAGATAGGTATCGCCGAGTCTTCATTGATAATCCAAGTGCAGCACCGTTTGTCGCGGTCACAGAAAAAGATGGGTGACCGTCGGAAAAAATTCTCGTTCATCCCTTGTTTTTCATCGATAAATAAATTTCCCTCGTTCTCTGTACTATATTCTCTTTCTATACTTTCACAAAAAATGTATAATTTCTCAAGTTTAATAAGGTTCCGAAAAACGTATTTCTACTTCCTTTACTCTTCTTCAAAACCTACTTAAAGAGCACAAATAAAGAAAGGATCATCATCGATCTATGGAAGATCTTCGAAACCTACTCCATTCGTAAAAACTAAAAATCCCTCGAGAGAGAGAGAGAATGATTCTGCAGAGAGGAGTCGATTTTCAACGTCCGCGAGTCGATAATTTCCCGCGTGTCGATTACATCGGGGCGAGCGTTCACGATTTCCATCGATCACACGGCGATCTCGCGTCGATCGCCAGGACTAATCCTCGATCAGCCTCGGGGAACCTTCCCCTTTTACCTCGGCTCCGCCGTGCCAGAGCTCTACACAACGTGACATGCAAATGCCGCTATCGCATAGCGGAGAACGCCGGTGCTGGGCGAACGGCTGATCCGCTTGCGAAATCTTCGACGACCGGCCGAGTGAGTCCGGGTCTGTGACCACTGCGACGAGAAAACCTACGACCGTTGACCCACAATACACCTTGCCCCTCTCTCTGTATCTCTACTAGAGAATAACTGTCTATACGTGTGTATGTGTGTATGTGTGGACGCTTTGTTCGCGCGCGAAAGTCTCGTTACGTACATTTCGCGCCGCGGACGAGGCGGCGGCGTGACTAACGATTATCGAAGGCAGAGAGACTTTTCCTCTACCTCGAGAACCTCTCGTCGTCGTTTCTCCAAATATATATCGCTCCGAGACGACACACGCGCCAAAGGAAAGTGGTCTCGATCTCTGCTCTTATATTTGTCACACTGAGAACTGTGAAAAGAAAGTTTGTCAGGCACGATTTTGAAATTATCCACCGTGTGTTCTGTAGATCAATTCTGAGATTAACCTTAAAGTCAAGCTGGAATTCTAGAAACTACTTTGCGGAATATATGTGTATAAATTTCAGATAGAATTTCTTTTCTCCGATTTGCGATATAATTGACGAGGCTCGAGAAGAAAATAGAGGCTGTCTGTTGATAAAGATCGAAGGAACGCGGTTCTATCCCACAGCCCGCTGAATGCACGGTAGAAAACGCGAAAGGTGAAGAACAATAACGCGGCGGAGCGGCAGCCCCGTTCAGGAATATACGATTTTTTCCCGCAGAAGCCGCAGAGAATGGAACATATATCTCGTTATGACTGGTAACAGGTAGAACAGTGACGCAAGGATATAACAGCGGTAGCGTTACTAATTGAAACAGCTCGAGCAGCGATAGGTGACAGTAGCGTTAGCAAAAGTAACAGTAAAACTGCACCACTTGTTGCTGAACGATCGTTGTGCCCAGCAATGCTAATTACCCCTGTCAAGCGCGTTAAACGGTACACTTTCGTTGAATAGCCGAGTGGAATACCGAGTGGAAAGAACCGAGCGCGTTCAGTCAAAGAGCACCGACGTCGAGCACCATCCAGAGAGGCCAATAAGCGATTACAACAGCGGCGTCGTAAAAAATGAGGCGCGAAACGTGTACCATGGGAGGGAACAGGTTTCGCAATTTCGCGCAGATCGACGATAAAACGTGCTTGAACACTAAACGCTCCGTTGAAAAAACGCACGTGGACGCGGAGAGAAAGTGGCGCGTCCGCGTTTCGTCAACGACTTTACGCGCGTTTTTATGTAAGAGTACACCCCCGAAACTGTCTCTCGAAAGTGCGACCCGCACAGAGAACAGATCTGAGTACCGGAGAAGAAACAAGGAAAGAGAGTGAAAAGAGATGGAGAAAGAAAGATCGCAACTTACGAAACGGGAGTCGGTTCGAACGCAGTCCCTTCTCGCGACGACTCCGTGTGTGTAATTAATAATCGTGGAATGGAACAAAGGCGTTCATTGTGCAGCGGCTGTCGCGAAACGGCTAGATAAAGGGGAAAAATGGTCGCGAATCGCGCGCGAGAGAGGTAGTGGAAAGGGAGCGGAACAGAACAGTGGAATACCGAGGGAAAAGTTGTGCCGTGTGACGTCGATTAATCCGTAATTGCTCGACGGGGAAACGGTGGAACGAGAGATCGACGTGCGGTCAGATAACGGACGACGATTCGAGGGAACAAGGGTGCGCGCTGTGCTTAGAGGAGATCGCGAGGAGAAAGCGAGCGTTACACGTACGAGAGAGAGCTCTGTTCGATTGGAAGTTGAGCAAGTACGTTTCGTGCGAACCGAACCGTTCGGATATACGTTTCGGGAATATCGAAGAAACGAGCTGACGTGCTTTTAAACTGATTATGTTCGGGCTGACGCGAGATAACGGGAAGAGGAAGCGTTCGCGAGGAAATTGGTTGCCAGCAGCCTGGTTTCGTGTACACGCTGTGCTGTGGGAGGCTGGTGTAACGATGTTGTTCCACGATAGAGATAACGTCGACGCCGAAAACAGGTACTGGTTGATGTTGCGTGTACAGAAGAGTGTTAGAAGTAGAAATTGATTGGAGAACATGGTTTACCGAGGGGAATTGTATTAACAGGTTACACCTCATGAATAATTCGAGCGGTTCGCGTTTTCTAACTGGATGGCATGGACTGACCTGTTGGAAGAATTAGCCGCGATTTTCGTTATCCTTCGTAATTGCTCCTTCGACTGTTTATCCCGAGTGTGACTTCGGCAGTGCGTTAAGTAACAAACTCAAGAGAGACTTTTAGGAAAAAAGTTGGAAAGGGACGAGATATTATTATCAGAACTGTGACGTAGGGTTGTGTACTCTGTGATTTAAAAATAATTATTAAACAATTTTATTCACTCTAATTCGTAATTATATTAGACTGTCAAGGGGTTAATAAATTTACTGGATGATTCGATATACCGGGTGTCCAAATTTTTTTTTTACCAAACTTTGTCAGCGCATTCTACGGATATAAATAAGAGAAAAATGTTGTATGAACGTAGTTCCTTTGAAGCTTCGTTAAAAAGTTACAACGAAAAGAGGAAATACGAAGGGAACGGTAACAGACTTGCTATAAATTATCCGTATCGAAAAAAATGATCTAAATACTAACCTAACCTGTATCCTTTTTTACAACTGCATAACAGTAGTTTCCTTCGGTGCAACATTCGTTATTTTCATCGATTTGTTTAAGTACAAGAAAGGTAAGAAAAAGGAGAAAACTGTGGTAGACAAGCTGTGTACACTAAGTGCACACTTAGCTCGAATCAGTTGTAGAATAACGAATCGAGGGAAACCAAGGCGGAGGCTCGTTTCCTTTTCCAGATAATTGCGTCCCGCGGTGACGTCGCGTTTTTACCGTGCGGTCGATCGATTCGCGGAATCGAGACGCCGGGGAAAACTGGCGTCGGGCTGTGCTCGTGGAATCGCGGGATGCGTACCCGGGAGAAGTAGATGGTGAAAAAAGCGAAGGAGTAATGTAATTTGCGGGTAGAACGGTGGTTGAACGAGCTCGCGGAATACATACTCGACTCCCACGTTGACGGAGTACAACAACGCCCCTTGCCCCGTTTCAATTCGACCCTGTCTGCGAGTCGGATAATAAGAGAATGGGTGTCTGCGTGCGGAGGGCTGTGAAATTTCCATGAGACGAAGTCGAATCGTTCCATTATCATGATTGGCAGTGTCTTGTTTTAGATGGTGCTGAGGAAATAGCGAGGAGAATACATTGGTTTTATAGGGGGTTTGATGTAATTGTAACAGGAGATTGTAGAGGAGAGCATTTTTTGTGGAAGATATGTATGAAGGAAATAGGGATAGAAAATGCTAAGGCACAGAGGTACCAAGGGTTCTAGGTGTCAAGGACCTCGGTAACTAGGGGTCTGAGGAATCTAGGATCCTAGGAAACGAGGAACCAAGGTATCAAGGACCTCAGGAGCCTAGGATCCCAAAAACCAAGGGACCAAGGTATCAAGGATCTGAGGAGCCTAAGATCTCAAAAACCAAGGGACTAAAGTACCGAGGATATGACGAGCCTAGGATCTCAGGAACCAAGGAATCAAAGATCTGAGGAGCGTACGATCACAGAAACTAAAGCGCCAAGGATCTGAGGACCCTAGGATCCTAGGAACCAAAGGACCAGAGAACCTAGGATCTCAGGAACTAAGGCACCAAGGATCCTAATAACCAAGAAATCAAGGAACCAAGGATCTGAGGACCCTAGGACCCAGGAACCAAGGCGCCAAGAGTCTGGGGATCCTAGGAGCCTTAGATCTCAGGAACCAAGGCACCAAGGATCTGAGGACCCTAGAATCCCAGAAACCAAGGAACCAGAGAATCAAGAATCTTAGCAGCCTAGGACCTCAAAATCCTAAGGTCCAGGGAACCAAGAATACGAGTGATCACGATACCATCTAACGAACATACAATAATCCAAGAATAAAATAATTAAAAAAGTGCAAAACAAATTGAAGCGAAACGATGGAGAGTGATGATAGGAACATTGAGGATCGATAGAAGATGAGTCGAAGCGGTAGGTTCCCTATCGTCGCTGCTTCTAACCGCGACACACGGTGGCAATCAGTCGGCGCGCTTCCCTTTCGCATCGCGTTATTACGATACATCGTGTTTGCGGTTATGCGTAGGTTGCATCGACGGAGATGCGGCCGCGTGCACCACGTAAATCACCATTGAATCTGCATTAGACGCCTGAAGGGACTCTGACCGTTCGCTAGCTGGACGTTAACGTTAACGTCCGCGGGCCTCAAACGTCCATTTCTTTCTCGCATAGAAAGAGGAAAAATAAGGAGGTCCGTAAGTCTAGAGAACACTGTAATCCTGAAAACGGGAGTTTCCTCTCTGATGATCCTCGATCCTGATGACGCCAAACACCGTTACACGATCTCTCATGAAATACCCACAAAACTCACACTTTGATGCGTACTAACTTTTCTTCTTCAAACATAAATCGCGTGCAACTTTCGCATTTTCTCCTTTTCTCACTACTAATTTTCCATTGATTCAACTGTTTCGACGAGCGAGTACCTAAATTTAAATTGCGATACATTGTTACGGGTGTGAGTGGAGATCGGCACATCTTAAAAATTTGCAATGCTTTCCTCCCTAAATTCCTCAACGATTCTGAAATACTATAACAAAGTCGCGTGAGTAAGACGAGCAATCGTCTAAATTTAGCGACTCAGTTTGTTAACCACACCTGAAGAGCGTAGAGCCCTAGAGATTTAGAAATATTAGCGATGTAGAGTAGACACACAGCTCTGATTAGGAAAGAAACTTTTCCAGAAGCGTCTCGCGAAGGAAATGAAGACCGGTGTCCAATGATCGAGCGAAATAAGCATAATTCCACGTGTATCCGGAGTGAAGTGGCGTCGGGTAACAGCGACGCGCTACCACGCTCCCCGTGTGACCAATTACCGGACAAGTGTGCTAGGCCGGTAATGAGAGATTACCGAAACCGGAAATAGCCGCCATTACGAAAGGCAAACAATGGCGTGGAACGTGTTCTCGACGGCGTATCGAACGCGCCGGTGGTGGTCCCGCGGTCTGCGGCTCGGCAACGCAACCAAAGCAAGTATCAACGATCACGAGGCGGCGCGAGAGTTGCGAAAAATTCGCTCTGCCCGGTGAAAGGAAGCGGGGAAACGCGAAATCGACGATTCTCACGCGTTTTTCTACCGCTTACACCGAGATTCTCTTCCTCTTGCAATTAACGTTTACGTTTTTCGCGGTTTTCAATACTTCACCTGAGTTTGTCCACACTTTACGGACCCGCTTTAACCCCTTCGCCTGTAACAACGTGTCAGACTCGTGGCGAGATTCTGGTAAAGATGTGACAAAAATAGTTGCGGTGGTTGATAGGTCGTAATAAACAAACTCCAATAATATTCTACGACTGAGCTGCCTTTTGTCTCTGGGCGCGTGGCGTGCGCTTACGCTTTGTCCCTTGCCGCTGTCGCGTCTTCGTCTGTTCGTATCGCGGTCTCTGCCGATATCCCTACTAAGTATCGGTCGGTCTTTCACCGTCCCTTCGTCTTTTTCTTTTGACGAGAAATTAAGAGAAATTAACCCATTTGCATCCGTAAGCGGAATATTCCGCACATGACGATCGTCACCTATCACCAAACGCGGTCCATTCCGCGAGCCGCGACTTTCGTTTATCACCGGACGCGGAATATTCCGCCTTGAACATTTTCTATCACCCACACGCGGTGATACCGGCCAACTGTCAATTGAACGCCGCTGATGTCTGAACTCAGTAGCATAGGTAGAGTCGTGATGCAAATGGGTTAATTACAATCCTAACTTTCAATTCGCGAGACTGAGGATTTCCACGTGTAATCAATCTGTGAAAAATCAGTCTCGGTAAATGGCTGACACTTAGATGCACAATCGGGGTTAAGGCGTTTTTACACGTTTGTGTAGAGAAAAAAATGATATCTCTGGAACAGCAAGTGGCTCGCCGCAAGTAACAAGCGCCGTGTAAAGTTTTTTCGCTAGAAATTTTCTGTTTCGCAAGAGTTATTTCATCTTACTTCGCAAAAGTGCGTGTTTCTACAAAACTCGTAAACATTGCGGCGCTTTAAGCGTCGAGAAGGATGTAATTTTTTTCGGGACAGCGTAGAATGTTGTGTTCGAGGTAATTAAGAAGAAGTTGAGCGGTTTCAGCGAGTAATGATACATATTGTCGACCTTGTTTCGCAACTTCTCTAATAAATGGAGCAAGATAATTAGAGAACGTGTGCTACGCACAGTGGCTACGTCAATTAGAAAACAAAAATTGCGTAGCAATGGTACGTGTGTACACACGTCCCGTTCGAGGTTAATTATACGAGACGCGGTATCGTTTGTCAATGTGGAAGCACCGGCGTGTGCGGTGACATAAAAAAAATGCTACATCACCTTGATGTACCTGGGTACACAGTCTAATGTCCCACCGGTGCGTCTCTCTCTGTCACTTTGACGGACAGATCCGTTTTCTGGATGGAGCGTACCGACATTCGGAGACTTCGAAAGTCTCGCCGTTTGAAGAGGAACGCGATGCGAAGTAGCATGAAAAATTTACGCTATTTCAAAAGCTCTTTCGTTTTATTAAATTCCTATGTTCCGTCTATTCTGAAATCAAGACAGGCTCGATTTCTCAATTAAAAGCATTCGTTTTACTAGTAGCACGGTATACGTCGTGTCCTCAAACACGAAACGACGACCTGCGGCGCCGGTCTCTACCTGCCAATAGAAACTCGCGAAAGGGACCTTACTTCGGGAAAGGCTGATTGGCCCTTTTCTCGAGCCTACAGCTACGGAAAAGTATATACAGTATATACTTTCAAATTTTCATTACGAGTTCAGATAAAAGAGTTGTAAAAACGACCTTCGCTATTTTCTTCGCGATTCCGACTAATTGCAGTGTTTTCAAAAATTTATACAAACGTCGGAATAGCGGTGCAAAGTGAAATTTTTTTGACAGCGATCGATAACCGAGAAGTGACGCGTACGCGTCGTTCACGATAGCGCGCGGGTGAATCTCTGTTCGCCCGTCCCTGAGCGCTGGCTCTACGGGTGATTGGCCAGTGTTTTTCGTTAATAACTCGAAAACGAAGCTTCGAGCTACATTTTGGATAAGGAAAAAGTTGTTCAGGGTCACCCCAGCAACCCCCCATTTCCGGGTGGTCCCAGTGTTACGGGACACCCTGTATAAGCAGCCCCGTTTAACATAGAATCAGCGAAAAAAGGGAGCCTTGTAACAGGAAGCAACTTATAACCGAACAACCACACTAAACATTTTCGTTACAATCTTCATCCCATTCCGCATTGGGTTGAAAAAGGACCGTGGCGCCTTATAACCGAATAAATAAGAGCACTAATTTTCTATAAATCTGAAGTTTATCTCAATTCTACATTTACCAATGTATCCTCGTATCAGTTGATTCGAACGACGAAAAATTCTCAAAGTCGCTGACTCTTTTCGGGAAATTTTTGTGCAAATTGCAATGCTCGGTGATTCCAAACTTTCGGCCGGTAGCGTACGTTGTCAGTGTGTGTGGAAACGTCAGAATTTAATAAACATTGGACACGCCTCTAACCTGGAAGCCTCGAATAACAATTCGAGTAATCCAGACCGTGAAAGCCTCAAAGGTCTCAATTCTGAAGAACCTCTCGTGTACAGAATTCGTCACGACGTCACTGGCGCGATATTCGCAAATTTTTCCCGTAATTTGCACACGTTTATCCATCGATCGCGCACATTGGCAGCGTTCGCCGCATTTCTCCATCGAAGAGCCACGCGCGTCGCTATCTTTCCACCGATGTTTCTTATCGAAGCAAAGGGGAAGGGGAAGCGCGAACGAACGACCCGCAACGCATACACAGGCAGAAAACTAGAAAAGATCGAGGAGAGCCGGTGCAGCGCCAAGCACTCGTCGAGAGTGGACGAATCTCTCGAGTCGATCTTTATGGCGAATGACGTAGCGAGTTGTCGGTGCATTGGCCGCGGGGCCTCGTAATATCAATGATATGAATTATCTAACGGCGTGGGCGTACCTGCGGCCTACCAACGCGGACCGCTCGGACATGGCCTTAAGGCCCGTTCCCACACGTGTAACGCGCCAACCTGAGAGGAAACACCGGCGGTTAGACGAAATTGCGCGCGAGTTGCGTGCGCGACGCGAATCTTTTCGACGGTTTTGTCAGATGATTGGTGTGCTCGCGGAGAGGTGATGACTGATCGTGCCGTTGGCACATTTGTTCTTCGCAGAGAGAATCTTCGAACGATGTTTTTCTTCTTACGTCGATAGAGGAAGAGGTTTCGGAAGTTTAAAGGTAAGAGTAGTGGAGGAAAGAGGTTTGATCTGAGCAAATAGCGTATATGTGCTTATTGAAAATTTTTAAAATTTTGAGACATTCAATTTTTGAATATTCGCATAAATATTTTTAATTGTTTCAATTTGCTTTTAAAATGATAATTTTTTACTAAATACCCGACTAAAACATTTTATTTTTTTTTTTATTTAAGCAATATTTGAAATTTCTTTCAACAGATAATACAATATATGGATTTCTATAACTATACATAGTGTACCATATACCGTATACCTTCTGCTAATTTTACGACTACAGCACTGGTCGTAATTAACGTGGGTCGATAAATTAATGTATTCAAAGTTGTGAAGAACTTTTTGGAAGATCAATGAAATTTTTCACCGAGATTGGATACTGCCTATCATTTCGTCTAAACCAGTAACGTTACTTCGACAATTTCTGAAGAAAAATTCAGACACCTCTGAAAAATCGACTTAATACAAGCAATAAAATTGTCGATACTAACAAATATGGGTAATATTATCGATCATGTACGATCGATACTAACCCTTTATCTTGTAACAAGTCAGATTCACTCCTGGCAGAGACTGATATCAAGGTAAGACAAAAACAACGCATTGGTGACACAAATTAATATTAACTGTAACACAGGTTTAATTTATAAAACTGAAGATCACCAAATGTAAATGATGTGCAGTACACCAGCTCCTCTTACCTGACACAGTATTAAAAGAATGAATATATGATACTTACATACATAGTCTGTAAAAAAATCAGCCCTTAACAAAAAAAAACTGCAATTTTGTTTAATTATTTTCTTTCACTCTTTTCTTCACTCGCAGCATACTAAATAGGTACAAAACTTATTTCTACACGCCTGAGAAATAATGGGGAAAAATATTGAGAGAAAGAGTTCGTCAACGGGTTTCCAAAAATTTCAAAACACCAACCCCAAGATTACTGCTCAAGAAGACACCCTCAATCCTCGATCCTCCCCTTCACGTTACCCTAAGACCAAGCGTTAAACGAACCACCCTCGAACGCGCCCAAAGCTAATCTCGGTTGGTGAAAACGCGGCTTAACCCTATCTCCGGTGCTCGCTAATAAAGACGGTTCACCGGTGCCCGGTATTAGGACGATAATACTCGACGAGCCGGCTGTAGTCGGCCGCATACGCGCATTCCAAGCTGCCCACGACTCGGCAGGTAGCACGAGGTGGCCACGGGAGCTGTGGCAAAGGGGGGTGGGCGGGACGACGAGCCAGGGCCGAAAGAAGTGTACACAGGGTGGCGGTGGTGCAACGTAGGGGGACAGGAGACGGTTTAATGGCGCATAATCGAGCGCGATACGTGGGCGATGCGCTCGCGAAACCGGCGATTTCGAAAAGGTAGACCGTGGTGGTGGTGCAAGGCGCACCAGGCCGCATTCCCCGCTCGGTCGACACGCTTCGAGAAAGGGGAGCTGCTTCGTATATCATAATTGCTGCCAGGTGCACGCGCGTCGCCAACGCTACACGGGACATCGCGGATCCCCGCGTTATACCCGGCCAGATTGGACAGTATAATTGATCGGGAGAGAAGGTGGAACTGGCTGCTGGAGAACTGCGTTTCTGGTGTGGGCTGATATTTCAGATATATTCCACCGTTGGATAGATTGTGATGCAAATGCGAGGTGTGAATGTGTGAGTTTGATGTTGGTCATTGTTAATTGCCTGCGGTGAGCTGGATAAAGTTTGCACGTGCTGGCCAGAGGATCGTCGATGGACCAGCAATCGTTCGAGAATTTGTTTACTTAATTCTCGGTAGGTGAATGGTTTTAGATTTGTTTATTTACATTTGACGCATAAAATAGGTATATTTTTGTACCGAACATAATCTGAGACGCCTGACTTTATCGCTGTTGAGTCGAAATGACCCTGCATTCGTCGTACGAGGGTTGATTCTGGGTAGGTTCGCTGGGTCACTGGTGACCCGAGCGAAATTTCGCTCGTTCGTTTCCTCGAAACGAAGTGATTTTTCTTCAAATAGCTTTCAACGATCGAATTAAAGAAACTTGAATTTCGTCGAAGTGAAGTGACCCATCGATGGTAGTAAAATTTAGAGCTACTTTCGATTCGACCCTTCGGAGACTCCAGGATTTACGGCATGCTTGGTCCTAGGAACTAAGACTGCACCTAACGGTCATCGTTAGAGTCACAGCCGTCGATTACGACTGCGAAAGTCCAGAGTTTCGTGTTACCCTGATTGTATTATACTTTCGGTTCTTTTCAACTCGCAGCTGAGAAACGGAGTGGTAAAACGGCGAGTATGGTAATGCGATCGTAACGAGATTGACGAAGAAGAATTACGAGCCATGAAAACGAATCCCTCCACTTAACTCGCGCATCAGATACCGCGAAAAAAAAAACGAGCACATCCGACGCGACAAGCTTCAACCAGAGGAATAAGAATGAATAAATCAATTACTCGTGCAAAGTACTTGTCACGCTTCACCGACTGATTCACACTCCGGGAGCCTCGTCTCCTCCTAAAGAATCCCAACACAACACCGACAAATAAAATACACCTTTATCGGAACAGCGAATCGAACGATCTCGTCAAGTGGCAATATCGCGAAGGCAAAGCTCACAATAAACGGTAAATCTCCCGGGTGAAAGACACGCGCACTCCCTACAGAGATCGTACAAGACGTATCGACGAGAAAGTGATCCTGCAGAATGGTATATACCGTGTTTTCCACGGAACGATGTGTCGTTTCGGCGAGAAAACACGACGGTAGACAAGGTTGAAGCCCGTCCGAAATTCTCCGACGTCTTCGACGTCTCTCTGCGTGGCGGGCGAAAGAAACTTTCGAAACGGCTATCGCCGCTTGGCAAACAACGTTAGCCCATTTCGTGAAGCTTGTACGCGGACGATATACACGCCCAGGAACGATACGATAACGAGAGCGCGGAGCTAAGGGGCCTCAAATCCACGATCGCCGGAGCGTGAGATCGAACGTCGAGTCCCCACGATCGGGACGCGATTAAACAGCTCGATCGAGAAGCGTTTTTCTCACGGCCTGAAGGTTTATTGGTCGCCAATGGCAAATCCGTTTCGCGATAACACTCGCCCCAATTTCGGACCCGTGGCCTCTTCCTGGACGAACCATCGTAGATCTCTATTTCTCTCTCTCTCCCTCTCTTTCTATCTTGGTGAACGAGGACCTGGATCACGTGAGTCGATCTCTAACGATATATGAGTTTGTCCGGAGAATTAATTCCGATCCGGTGAGATAGCGGAGAAGGTGGATGTGTTCCTCGGATGTGATAGGTTATAGTTTAACCACAGGTTCCATATGTAGGTTCTGCGGTATGGGTCAATGGAACGCGGGGATTGTCATCGGAGGTATAGTCTGCGGAAGAAATATAGCGAGCTCGTGAATTAGACCGTTTCGAACTGCCGTGCACGACTGTGGCGATCGATAGTGTCGAGCGACTCGATGTTGCTCGAACGAGAGTGATCGAATAAGTAAAGAGACACCGAGCTTTGCTTGAAAAAAATGTATGCGAAGAGATAATTCACGCGGAGAAGACTGGATTAGTCGATCGATGAATAAAAAGACCGAAAAATTCTAAATAAGAATTACCACACTTTGTTACGAATTTAGGCCGCCTGGCAACTATTTCGTGCACATAAAAAAAATGAGAAAATTAGGAAACACATCCGTCTTCTAATCTAAATCTCGCTCAGTCAGATTTCTTTTCATCCGACCCCCTCTCTTCTGTAGTTTCACAGCGGCGAACGAGTGAAAAGAAACGCGCAAAACTGGCTCGTACCTCGAGACAAAGGACTCTTCGTCGGGCGATTATGTCGTGAAATAGGTAAATTGTGAAATTCATTGAATAAACCATACAACAACGAGTCGTTTGTCTCTTTACCTATTCAATAGAAGCCCTCGAATTAAACTTTCCGTAAAAACGCAATTAACCCAATTAAAGAGACCGGAGAAAAACCGCGCTGAAGTCAGCTAAGCAATGCTTCGAAGGAGCGAAACTGTCTCGGCTCGAAGAAAGTAAACGGACACCTGTCAGGTCGATGTCGACGCGTATTTAACAGGCTAGATTTTCCCGTGTCATAGGTGACAGGCGGCGCGAAAAGAAGCCTGGATAAAAATAAAACCGTACGACACCATTCATACAACAACCGCGACACGTTTGTTTTTTATATCTCAGCGTGCTCGCGGCGAACGTTCTCGCCGAGATAAACGCGATTATGCCAGGCTCGACCTGCCAAACTCGTTTTTCGCGCGATTCGACCGCGGCCACCGTAAACGCCGTGAATGGAAATGAGATTCGGCCGAGTACAGGCGAGAGAAAGAGGTACGGAACAACCCAAGTTGCCCTTACCCCTTTCAGTTGCGTAATTACTTCACCTTTCCCCGATTCACGCCGAGTTACAGTCGAGGAAGAAGCAGCAGAAGAAGAGGGGTGGCAACGGTAAGGGAGGAACGGAGGGGAGGATGGCAGCGAGCGTGGCTTTTAATTAATGGCGCCTGGAAATAAACGTGTCGCAAGGCCGATTTACGGGCCGGCAGCCCGTTGTAACGCGCGCGATTTATGGTAGCGCAACGGCCGTTTCCTGATGATATTTAATACCGTTCGAGGAGAAGAGCGCCTAGAGGACGCTTTATCGCCGTTCCTACCATCCTATCGCACAGGGGATGTGTGTCGTTCGAAGGAGGATTCTCTTAAGGGCGCGTTTACATCGTCCTGCTAGGTTTTATGTGAACTAACGTGAAATATTTTCTACGGGGATTTTTCTTTTTGTTTATGTTGGGCTATTATCTTCGAGGTGAGATTTACGAGCCAAGAGTTTTTCTCACGCTGCGTCGTTATTGTGCGGGTTTCTTTTCTATCCTTCGACTGTTTATCGCGAGTGACAAGTAGCGGATAGTTCAGATCGAGAGAGTTGGAGAAGGACGAGGTCACTTTTAACCCATGCCTTGAGCACAGCGAAGAGGCGACAACTTATCGCTGTAACATAAACAAATGACTGCGCGGAGAGTTCTAACGTCTTTAGCCGGACAATATTGAATCCAGCAGCGAGAAGAAAAGATCGAAGAAGCTAGTTAACAGCATAGATATGTTCGAGATGCTACAAATTCATAGGAAATGATATCAAATACAGCTCAACGTGTATAACATGCCTAAGACATGCACAGTGGAGGACAAAAGTATTCATACACCCTATAAAAGGGAATAACTTTTTTAAAATTGGGCCAAACGACTTGAGTTTTTTTTTGAGAAGTTAGAAAGATTAGTGATGACGTGTAAAAAAATTTAAAAAAAAAACTGCAATTAGTCGGAATCGCGAAGAAAATAGCGAAGGTCGTTTTTACAACTCTTTTATCTGAGCTCGTAATGAAAATTTAAAAAATATGTTTTGTAGATCTATGTCAATTATACACACGCTGAAAATTTCATCGAAATCGGTGGATGGAGAAACAAGCGACAGGCATCGAAAAATGTAAGAATCTTTAGCTTTATTGCAGTTCTAGGCCGAAAGTCGTGAAATAGTGCGATTTTCACAATCTTTAACCGTTTGTAGCTCGTAGCAACGTTAACCGATTTCGATCAAATTTTCAGCGTGTGTATAATTGACATAGATCTACAAAACGTATTTTTTTAAATTTTCATTACGAGCTCAGATAAAAAAGTTGTAAAAACGGCCTAATTGCAGTTTTTTCAAAAAATTTTTTACACGTCATCTAGTAAACTAATCTTTCCAACTTCTCAAAAAAACTCAAGTCGTTTGGCCCAATTTTAAAAAAGTTATTCCATTTTATAAGGTGTACGAATACTTTTGTCCTCCACTGTATATTCACAACACAACGTACATAAACGAAGTAAATAATGTCAGAAAGTACTCCGACTCGGAGTAGGGTGGGCGCGAAATTAATCGAACGTGTCTCTACGTTTTTGCAATAGTATACGTTACACAAGAATTATATCCGCGTTATCCGAGCGTCGTTCGCAAAAAGTGTGCTTCGAGGGTCTCGTGAAGAGTGAGGACGGTCGTCCTGCCGATGCTGTCCACCCCTACGCGAACAGGACCAGGGAAGAACCCAAAGCGCTGGGCCTGGCTTCGAGATGCTCGCTTCACCGTCTTCGGGACGGATTTTCTCACAGTAATATATTTACATTTTTTGTTCCAAGATCTTTTCTTATCAGATATTTATTACCTAAAGATCAGTTCTGAAATACGTGTAGTAAAAATTCCAGTATGGGTCAGAAGAGACCCGGCGTTGGCGTGCCGCGTCGGCTGTTCAAGGGTTAAAAATGATCGTCGACGAGGTACGTGAAAAATTTTGAAGGTTGTTTGTGAAGTTATTTAACTGTCAAAGGGTCAATTAGCTGCTGTTTAAATCTTGTCTAACGTGATGAAGAATTTAAGATAGAAAGAGATAAACAATTATTTCCTTTGGTCGTTTAACCTAGGGATTCGTGTTTAATAATATCAACACGCTCGAGTAACCGAGTGCATGTATGTACTTTCGAGCCACGATAAAGTCAAGCTTCGAGCGTTCCACGCATACCTTCCGAACGTTGTAAACATTGCGTGTGATAAGAATTCGTGACTCACTTAACTTTCCGAGGCTCAAAGGCGGACGAAGCTCGAGAATCTACGTTTCTCGGGAACATGTGTGCGCGTGTGTGCTGTTTACACGAGAAAGAAGGTTAATTATCGCTGGACAAGAGGAAAATCGAAAAGCACGGTAACGAGAAAGCGATGGATCGCAAGCTCCCGAGAAAGTAGTACGAAGGATAACACCGAAACGCTGCGGAAAACTAGAAACGATATCCAGTCTGGACGCCGCCTGATCGTCAGGTTATTGCTCGCTTTGACGCGTTTCCAGCATGAAAGGTTTTATCGATCGTGTAAACACGGCACACAGCGTGATCGTGCAAGCCGTATGTGCACGAGGAAACGATTAAACGATTCCCTGGAGGTCCCACGATTTCCACGCGAATTCTATACACGTACCCTAACCTCGTGAAACAAAAATTACCGATAAAAAGCCTCACCTTGAACTCCGGCAGAATAATCCAAGGGAACGTACGTAGAAACTCGCAGAAGTATCTCCTCCGGGCACTGGCCACTTAAATCCCTCTCAAACAGTCTTCTTTCACCACCGTTCGATCGGATCACACTTTATCTCACGAATCGACAAATGTTTCGAAGCAAACGGACAAAAAGAAGCACGTAAATTCATCGGTACGTGGAAGGAAGAATCGTCGGGTCAAGATCCATTATCCAGAAAGTCGCGAGATCTCAGGCAAGACGACGTTCCACTGCTCGATTCTTCATCGTGATCCTGTCATCTCTGGAAATTGCCCGGCATGTTTCTCGTTCCGTGAAACAGTCTCGAATTCGTCGACTCGTTGAACCAAGGGGACATCGTCGTCCAACGCCAGATTCCAGCTCTCTCGCGGAGGGCTACGGACACGAATAAACGAAGCACGCTCGACGACCTCCTTCGAGAAACTGACCTACGGCGAATCGTTCGCCTCTTCATTCACCGGCGGCCCCGGCTCAATGGAACAGCGCACGGTCTCACAGAAAAAAAAAAAGGAAAAAATACCACACCTGGTACCATATCACTTCACTCGATTCTCTCTCGAATTCGTCCGGATGGCCGCGCGTTTCACGCGCACAAACACCGATCCTCAGCTGCGTGGTCGACAGGTCGTCGACGTGGACACGAGAGAGAGCAGCGATCCTCTGATCGATCGAACAAACGCGAGTCGTTCATCGTTTCGACGGTGTTGCTCGTCGACTGAATCAACCGATCCACTGGATCATCCGCTAACATTTATCGATAATACTAAGACACCGCGGTGAGATAGAAGACGGTGTGCGCGTGATACGAAGAAGGAACGTTCTGTTTGGAAACTTGGTTACGATGTACGTACGAACACTGTTTCGACGGAAGAAAAATACGCGAACACGTGTCTGACTGTGGGGTGGCTGAGTGCGAGTGTCCTGCGAGAGGAATCGCAAGCGCGCCTGCAAGACGCTCGATCGGAACGTAACTGCGGCCACGACGGCAATGCCCCCGCGTCAGCCGCTTAAGCGCCGCCGACGCGCTCGAACCCTGCCTGGGCTCCCCTTCCCCCACCACTCGACACCCGGCTTCCCCCACCACAGCGACACTTTTCCGACCGTTCGCTCGTTCGACGCACGAGGAACGATGTGCTCGACTATACTCGCCCGCTCTTCTCTCGCCGCGGCGGTTCGCGGATATGCGTTCACCCGTGTGTTCTTTTAGACTGGTTTCGTTTGTGGGATGAAACGTGATGAGAAGTTTCGAGGAGGTGGTACACTTTTTGGGACCATTTTGGGTGTACTGTGAGATGCAGGAATAATGCATTTTTGGGAGGAAATATGAAATACTGTTTAATTTGTGGGATGAAAGGTGATACGCGGATGAGAAATTTCGAGGAGGTGGTACACTTTTTTGGGACCATTTTTTGTGTACTGTGAGATGCAGGAATAATGCATTTTTGGGAGGAAATATGAAATACTGTTTAATTTGTGGGATGAAATGTGATACGCGGATGAGAAATTTGGAGAAGGTGGTACATTTTTTTGGGACCATTTTTTGTGTACTGTGAGATGCAGGAATAATGCATTTTTGGGAGGAAATATGAAATACTGTTTAATTTGTGGGATGAAATGTGATACGCGGATGAGAAATTTGGAGGAGGTGGTACACTTTTTTGGGACCATTTTTTATGTACTGTATGATACAAAAACAATGCATCTTTTGGGTGAAATGTAAAATTTGACGAAAGCATTAATGTTTCTAGTGTAGATATACCTAATAACCAACTTGGTAGTATTATGCCCAAAAGAACAAATAGATATTTTTGAAACACTCTGGAAGATGTACGTTTAATAAATTTGAAAGGACGTCATACATTTTTTGTCGCAAATTGGGGTAATTTTGGATGTACTGTGAGATTCACAAAAAAAATTTACTTTTTGGATGAAATATAAAATTTGACGAAAAATGTAGTGTTTCTAATGTATCCTAATAACAATCTTGGCAGTATTATGTCCAAAAGAACAGATAGATGTTTCTGAAACACCTTGTAAGTAAGAAGATGTATGTATTGACAAATTTGAAAGGGCGTCGTACATTTTTTTGTGACAAATTGGAATAACTTTGGAAATACAGTAACATGCAAACAAATGCATTTTTTGGATGAAATATAAAACTTGATAAAAGAATTAGCGTTTCTAATGTATCCAAATAACCAACACAGTAGAATTACATCCAAAAGAGCAGATAGATATTTTAAACACCTTGCAGGTAGGAAGATGGACGTTTAATAAATTTGTAATACAGTAATATGCAAAAAAATTCATTTTTTGGGTGAAATGTAAAATTTCACGAGAGAAATAGGGGAGAGTCGTGCAGTACCTCTCGGTCTGCGGAGGAACCCGGTCCCAACGCTCGACTCCCCCACGCGCTAAGGGCTGGGTCAGGAAGGACCCAGCCACGTGCTCGCGGTCCTTGCTGAGGAACCCGGTCCCAACGCTCGACTCCCCCACGCGCTAAGGGCTGGGTCAGGAAGGACCCAGCGACGTGCTCGCGGTCCTTGCTGGGTAGAAACCCCCAACTTGCGCCAAGGTTTCCCGAAGGCAAGAGAGGGGCGTCAAAGCCGGCATATAAGAACTATAAGAATTGTAAGGATAGAGGAGAGTAAATCGAGCCGCGTAGTCAACGACGGAATAAATATAGTTTCTTTAAATTATCGGACGAAGCACTATTTAAACTGAAACCCCTTACAAACGTAGATATCCTAACAATCAACTTGGTAATATCACCTCTAAAAGAACAGATAGATACTTTCGAAGCACCCTGTATGTAGCTATATGTACTTACAAGGTGAAAGAAATCCTAGAAATTCTCCTGTCTTCGCAAAACAAATCTGCCAACATTTTCATCGCCCTCGCAAGCCACCCCACATGAATCCCCTAAGCTCCGCCCCCTTTCGATCAGCGCGACTCTAACCCCGGAGAGTTCATAGCAACATCGAAAGTCGAAAAGACGAAGAATTTTTAATAATACCGTCTGAGAGAGGTTTTCCAGTAACCAAGGCTCGGGGCGTCGGAATGAAAAATTACCGTCTGCCCGACGCCGAGGGTAGTAACCTCCATTCACCCCGCGTTTCGAACTTCAGACATTCGGCCAGGCTACGTAACCCCGGCCGCCCTTACGCAACGAGCTTTCGAAATTCCCCGTTCCAGCGTCGCGCGGATAACGCAGCCAGGCAGAGTCACCATTATTCACTGGATTGCCTCCCTTCGCAACTACCAACCTACGTTACAATGCTACCCGAGCACGTTGCCGTCTAAACACATCGGAGGCTCGCGCAGGTGAAATTGAATTGTACAGTGAGCTGCGGAGGGCAGCTGTGCAGGGAGCTGCGGTTTGCGAATTTTTAAATTGCGCAGGAATTCTTTTGGGGCTGGCAAATTGGGGGAGCTTTTGTGCACTCGTTCTGGAGAGAAATTGGAATAGTTAGTTTTGCGTAGAAAGGGAAGGGATAGAAGGACTGTCGGAGGTAAATATGGTAAAATAATGGACCTGGATGGTTTAAGGTTAAAGTTTGAATGTGTAAAGGAAGTATAGTCATAGTGTGGACCATCTGATTGATTTTCACGAGCTTTCTCTTTTTTCGTAGTTTTCCCACTTTCAGCTTTCACTTTCTCCCTCCAGAAATTTCTCCAACATCCAATCGTGCATTGCTAATTCCGACTCCTCCTCTCAATCCAACCAATCACCTATCGTACCAAGCTGTAGATTTCACGATGCAGCTAAGGAACGGGAGAATTATTGCGAAATTGCAAACTTCGCATCAAAAATGTGAGCGTCCTCGAAATTTCGTGATATCGTTTCTCAAAGACAAGTACCGCAAAGTACCGAGTATTGAACATAATATTCTCCGAATGCAACAAGAAAAATTATTCCGCGTCAAAAATTTCACACTTCATAGACAACGTAATTCCACAAATGTGCCCATATCGAAACCTTCGCTTTTCCCTAATTCTCACAGTAACCTCAAAGTTAGTTCAGATCTCCTCCAGCGAGCGCAAACTGAATAATTCCCAAAACCAATCACGCAGTCGTCGTTACTTTCACCTCCGCTGGAAAATAGGGGGAAAATCTGGCGCGAACGGTCGATTACACGATCCGAAGGGAAAGGTGAACGCGCATAGAGCGGCTTTTCAAGCCTGTAGGGCGCGTAGTTTCAACGCGGCGGTCGTTTCAGGGACGAGAGTCGCAACTCGGTGCTACTGTGTGCTAGGTTGTACCTTGCCTGACCTAGCCGTGGCCGGGCACACGGCACGAACATGGAAAAATATGTAAATATCGGGACTCATCCATTATCCAACACAAAGAGAGAAACGGAGGGAAAGGAAGAAAGAGAGAGAAGGGAGGTCCGCTTGCTCGCGCACGTGACTTCGAGACGGGAGGGTACAACGACCCGCGCCCGCGCCGCTGTTTTAGCAACGCGCATCGATTAAAGTGCAAGTAGAATTTCTTTTTTTTTCTTCATTCGCCAAACTAGTTATCCGATACTTCGAAGCGGGGGAAATTTCGAGGGAGAAGCTTGGAAAAGCGACGAAGTCGTGTCGAAATTCTATGGTAGACCTGTTCATGGTGACTCTGGTGGCGCCATCTATGACTCTCGAAACGAAATTAAAATCATTTCGAATGATTTACAGGTAGAGCCGTAAACTTTCGATTCAACCACGACGTACATTACACTTTTTTCCATTCCTAAACCTTTCGCAATTTTTCCCCAACTTTTAAATTCAAATTAGCCCTTTATTGCCGTCATTAGCGAGTCTAGTAACATCGCCGTCGTAAATCAACCTACCCCTCTGTTATTGCTTCGGTATCACCTTCTATACACGCGTAAACGTGGAATGAATCGGGAATTTCCGATGATTATCGAGCCAGCCTAACCCTTCGATAGTCGTATTAAGGGTAATAATCGAATCACGAGCTATTTAGAAATGTTAAATCAGCTTGGTTTTATCGTTATGTCGTCGATAAAACGTTCTCGTTACGCTGCCTCGTTCCAGGCTATAGACAGAGAGAGAGAGAGAGAGAGAGAGAGAGAGGGCAAAGAACGGCCGGTGATCGTAAATTTCTACGACTTTTCGAGTGGACTCGGGTATTGCTCGCCACGTACGCCTAGATCTCCCTCGAGGCGGTTTTCAGGTGGAATTATAGGGGAGCAGACGGCCCGAGGATGAGGTGAACGGGCGTAATGACGCGAGTTCGAGGAACCGGCCCCGTTCATCCGTGTCTTTGGAAAGCGCACGGACAAAGAATTACACGCTAGACGCAACTATAATGGAACCCGATCGCGTCGGCTGCCCTTTCCCATTGTGCAATACCATGCATGCGAGTGCACCCGGCTACGAGCGCGAAACATCGTGGACGCCATCCTATCATCGACAGTTCGACATTTCGAGGAGGTGCATTGTTGCATATGCATGAAGATACTTGCACGTTCCGCGGTAGAAGTCGATACGTTCTCGCGTGAAGCAATAACGCGCAATAATAAGAAGAGTTTCCTAAGCTAGGAAGATCCATTCGAACGCTGTACAACGGATATCGAATCGTACGAGACGGAGATTAGAGAAGAACGACGGGCTATAGCCTGTACCGAAGATTCTTCGACTCAAGGTCACCGCGTCGCGAGTTACTTCAACGCAATACTTACAAGTGTTTCGTGCGTGTTCACAAGCGGAACGAACTTTCTGTGAATTAGTTAAAAAGATACTTTGCTTCGATACATTTATTAGAAGTAAATCAAGGGAATATTTCCTCTTCCGCAGGAAGCACTATATGCGCGCCATGTTTCAACTCAAACTGTACATGTAACTCCCATTAATTCCACTATATTCTTGGAAAGAGCAATAACGCGGTAATAAGAAAAGCTTCCTAATCCCCGCGGTTCAACTGGAACTCGATAAAACGCGAAGAATTCATACAGAGACGAAGGCTATAGCCTGCGCCGAAGAATCCATCGCTCAAGGTCACTCCCCCACTCTAGCGAAAATATCTGCTCCGGCATCGGAACCGCAACATTACCCTTTATCTCCCCAAGCATACCGTTCGTTCTACGCATAACTGTACTCGTTCAAAGGGAAATCAGCGACCCTCGAAGGGGGACACGCAAACCATGGCGGATTTAATTTACAGCAGAGGGGAAGAAGGCCGGCGCGTGCAGCAGCACAGAGCTGTGCTATACGTAGCTCGAGGGAGGGAAGGATCGCGATATTCTAATCAGCGTGACGACGTGATACGCAATTAATCCATCGCGCACGTCACTGTC
>NW_017100212.1:736465-749088 GCF_001263275.1 Habropoda laboriosa | reverse complement strand
TCTCGCCGCGGTCGGATAATAACAACGCGTGTTCGAGCGTGTGCCCGCGGCCAGGTAGTGGTCCCGCGCGCGCGCGCGCGTGTGACTCGCGCGGAGGACGCGAACGCGACCGGGGATTATGATTAATGGCGTTGCTATCAGTGCGTGAACGGCGCAAAACGAAGACAAATAGCCGCGCGGGCCTCTTTAAACGCGCTCACCGTGGATCACTCGGGTGTTCTCCATCGGAACACACGGAGATTATCGAGTTCCCGTAACCTGGCCGCCAAGTCCCTCCTGGCGGTCCAATTAACGCGTACGCGCCCGAAAGCCGCGCCCGACGATCTTTCCTCGCGCACGATGGAAAATCGGGAATTTTTCACGCGGTCTCCTCTACTCTTTCGATCGGTTACACGTCATTTTTCCTCGTTTCTCTCGCGTCGCGTGAGAAAGAGAGAGTGCAGGGAAAAGACGGTGTGTCTCGAGGAGGTGTGGGGAACCGTGTATCTGGTAATTGAGTCACCTTTAGGTCAGACGTAGATTAAGTGTGAATTTTACGCGAACGGTGGTAGCATTATTGGTTCGTTTGCGCTCGCGTGGGAGAATTGCTTCTGGGATAGGGAAAACGAAGTGGCGTGTCCGGGATTTCAATGGAATTCGAGCTGAAACATCGAGTACCTGATATATCAGCTGCGAGTATTTTCCACGTAGAGAGTTCGCGTGTAATCTGCGTGGAGCGATCGAGATCGCGAAGGAAGCCTCGGTTTGAAAATTCGAACCGCGGGTTCACGGTCGATTCGAGTAAACTGTCGGATAACAGACCGACGGCGCAGTGCAAGGCGCGGAAAGTTGGAACTTTCGTGGCGCCTTCCAGGCGTTCTGCGCGACACGAGGAGTCGCGGGGGCGTCTGCGAGCTTGATCGACGACGGCAGACTTTTAATTACGGCGAGAGCGAGGAGTGCAAGTCTCGCCACGTGGAAGCGAGAGATAAGCCTCCTCGGAAATGGAACCGAGTCCGGCGCAAAGTTACGCCCGCAAATTATGCAATTAAAAGTAGGAACGGATACGGGCTTTGTGGGGCGTCTTGCTGTCTGACGACTTCTACCGATTCTCGATAGGATATTGCCCCGTGGAACTTGGATTATCCGTTAACGGAGATCCTCGTTAGGTTACATTTCTTAATCGTCCGACTTATTGGACATTTCAGAGTGCGACACTTTCATTGTCCAACGAGTACGAGTACAAGCTGAACAATTTATCCCGCCTTTTTTTGTAATTTAACACTAGGTTTACGGATATTTCTCATATACTGATTTTGCCAAATTTTTCAAAATTTTAACATTAGGATAAAGTAGCCTAATATGAGACCCCAGCATATCTCCGTTACAGAACTCTTGAATGTCGTAGCGATGCTGTTTTGTTTCGTAATTAACCGCGTTAATTATCAAATTTGTAGGCATTTCTTGTAGGCAAACACCAGACCCGAGTACCCATCGGTTCGGCCCAGCGATATATCTTTGCCTTTCGACGAGAGTCGGTTCTTAGCTTCGGTAGTAGACGAACGCCGAAGAGTCCGAAGTAAACTACTTTGCACGACATCCTCATTAGAGTAAAGTTCATTAGACCACCTCCTACAAATTAAATATCAAATTTGAGGGACCGGCGAACAAAGATGCACGCGTACGCTTGTTCACGATTGTGGTGTCGTATCGGTCCACGGATACGAGACTTGGATCACGACGAATAGAATGTGGTATATTGAGAACTAACGAGAATCCGGAGTATAAGTTTATTTAATTTGCTGGTAAACTACAAGTCTCGGCTGATCGTTTTTGGTATGTATGGTTTGGTGTTCTGAGGAAGACTGACTCACAAATTGGAGGAGTTAAAATCTGGGGGTAGAATATTGAAACGATGGAAATTCGGTGATTGGTCTTAGGATATTTGCAAGAGGATAGGGAAAGGGTAAAAGTGAGTTTGCTAATTAAAAAATTGGTACAATGGATAGTAAAAATGTGCTAAGTTGTCGTTCGGTAAACGTTTTACGGGGGTACGCTTGTCTGACGGTCCCGATAATCCACTGCGTCGAGTACGGAACAACGATAGCGCGCGGGTGAATCTCTCTGTTCGCCCGTGCCTGAGCGCGGGCTTTACGCGCGCTCTGATTGGCCAGTGTTTTTCCTTAATAATTCAAAAACGAAGCTTCGAACAACACTTTGGTCAAGGAAAAAGTTGTTCAGAGTCACCCCAGCAAACCCCCATTTCCAGGTGTTACACTCTTTACAGGACACCCTGTATAAACGGTCGTGTCACTCGTCGGCGTCGATACTGTCACGGGATAATCACCGGTGGCACAGGAGAACGAGTAAACTGGTCAGGACTCTGTAGCGGAAGATAGTTGAACGTATTACCAACCGTAGCGAGGTACAGTAAATTCTCTACAAGCGTCAGTCAATTTGGATTCTACAAGTGTCAAGAAAAATTTCGGGATAAAAAAACGTAAAATTAAAAAAGTTGGTATTTAAATCGCCGTTGGTATTTCCATCCTTATCTTTTATTCGCTGTCCTTGTCTACGTTCGGCAAACTACAAAGGCGGGCGCGAGGCTCGAAAACGTAGTCCCTGACTCTACAAGTGTCAGGTTTAGATTCGTTGCGGACTGACACTTGTGGAGACATTACTGTATACGGAGTCTCGGGTAGAGTAACGACGTGTCAGGGTTGGCTCCAAAGTCAAGACTGCTCTTTATTCGTTCAAACGAGGTTTATATACAGATTTTGGAGGGCCTTATCTTGGAGTGGTGAACCGTGAAACTGCGCCGTGGGCAGTCGGTCCAAAATCCGTGGGAATCGTCTTCAGAAGTCTAGGTAAAGGGTGTTCGATGGCTTTGCACAGGTGTGGTTTATATACAGATTTCGGGAGGGTCCTGTCTTGGAGTGGTGGCCGTGAATGCTGGGAATCGACGGGCAGCGTGCAATCGGTCCGAAAGTCCGTGGAAAACTGGGGCTCGCTTCCTTATCGGTCTTCGGAGAGGTCTGGGTAAAGGGTGTCTGATGGCTTGACAATACCGTGGCGGGCCGATACCGATGGCTGTCCTCGGAAAGCGGAGAGGCACTTGAGATCCGTTCCGAGGGCAGCCAAAATCCCGACCGACGACGGCGAAGACGTGACGTTTCGCCTGGCTATCTGAATAAAGGATTTGAAGCGCGACCACGCGTACATTTACTCCCCCGACGCCCACAAGTCGAATAGTGACAACGCGTAACGCAGTTAATTGCTATTTATAAGTTCCTTTAAAGTTTGCCTGCAACTGTCCGCAGTGCCAAAGAACAAACGAAGCCTGTCGGTGAGCTTGTTTGGATCATTGAAGCTTGCATCCGTTGTGAAGGAATCCGGTTTAAATACATCACTCTTGCGTAAAGAACGAGGGCACGTATTGAAGGTGATTAGGGGTGGACATTCGATAACGTTTGTTAATAATTTTCAAGAGAAACTGTATTCCAGCTGTACTTCTTCTGTCTTCCAAAGTGGACATATTTTTCGACATAAACGAGTAGAATTTTTGATATTTATGGCAACGATTTATGGACGTGTGAAGTAATTTGCGCGGACGTCGATCGTTAAACACTTATTCACGCGTTTCGTCACGTGTGTTTTGTTGACATTAAGGAACAGAATTTTTTATAATGATAATAGTAATTAATCTTGCTGAACGTGTTGGAATAATTTGAATTATAGTTCCTTTAGGGTAATACAGGTGAAAAATATGAGAGAATCGCAAAGTTTCTGTCATGAATTTCTCTAAAACGATCGAAGGATCACATCTATCCATTCGATAAATTCAACAGCGTATTCAAGATGAAAGAAACGTTTTCTGACGAATCGATGAATCAAACGTAAGTAGACTTCGCGTTGAAACTCGAGTAGAAGCTAATTTACCACGTCGAAAAGTGTGCATGTATGCAAGATGACATTAGGGCGAATGCGAGGGAGCGAAAGGCAGTATGAATCCAGCGATTGATTGAGCGACATCCTTTAGCGTAGCACGTAGCGATATAAAGTATTAAAAAATATAGTATAGAACAAGGTCCGTTCGAGTTTACTATTCCTCCTCATATAAATCCCCTACAATATCGTGATA
The DNA here is from genome assembly GCF_001263275.1 of Habropoda laboriosa. Lineage (NCBI taxonomy): Eukaryota > Metazoa > Arthropoda > Insecta > Hymenoptera > Apidae > Habropoda > Habropoda laboriosa. Next base: position 744,968 of record NW_017100212.1, on the reverse strand, counting down.
CTTCTTTTTTTTTTTGACGGAAAGAGGCATCCTTGGACTATAATAACAAATTTTTATTCCATGTGATTTTTCATATTATTATTGTAAATTTTATATTTGAAGATAGCACTCTGATAGTTCATTCGTTATTTTTGTGAACTCGCCCTTAATATTAGAGCACCGTATTTTTCAGATGTTCTGCCTTCAATTGAACTCTCGGAGAGAACCATCAATACAGACGGTTCGCAGCGACTGGTTGTCCACCGATTACTGACCAAAACGGTACCCGGAGATTTGATACCATTCTTGGGGTTAAAAAAATTAATAATTGCAAATAAATTAAAAATATTCAGTTTTTCGTCTATTTTGAGTAGTTTTCTAAGCTATTTCTAATTTACTTAACAATTGGTAAAACAGTAAAGGTGTTACAGTAAGAAAAATGTAGAGGGCGTATATTTACGTCTTAAAAAAATAATTGATTTCGAGCTGAAACTTTACCAAGAAATAAAGTGTCGATACTTCGATAAAATCACAGTGCGACTATTAATTCCATTTAATTACACTCCATAAAACACGTTCAACCCAATAAAAAGTACATATGAAAATAAACAGTTGCGAAGCACTGAAAGGTACGTTGAAGTTATAAAGTGCTTCTGTAAATATCTGATTAAGTACGACCAGTTAATTAGAAGAAAAATGTCAAATGTGACTTAGAGCAGTAAGAAGTTAAGCAAGGTAAATATTCCACGAAGTAATAAAATACTCCGCTACACACGACGTGTACTAACATCACTCGTAAACCTTCGGCGACGTTAATCGATCTTACGACACAAAATCATCAAGAGCGCAGTCTCGTCGATCGAAGAGACTCTGTTACGTAAGCGTAAGGATGCTTCTCGGGCCGTGACTCCGCAGCAAAGCAAGGCAAGAGGTAGAGTAACATCCTCGACGGTAATTGCGCGTAACAACCAGCGGATACACGTCGATCCGCGAAACAAGGTTGCCGGAAGTGACGATCGATCAATAGGTAAATAGGTTAATCGTACCGCGGTAGCTCCGTTCGTCCTGAATGGAGGTTTCGAGTGGCTTTTCGGACCTAGCCGATCACACACACTTCTATTCACCGTTTTACCGGAAATCACACGCTCGATAGACCCTAAAACGGTCGACCTCGACCCGGCTTTGCACACGCAACGGACACCCGGTGCATGGGAGCTAGGGTCGTGTAAACGCGCCTTAATGGGCCCGCGCGCACAATGCGAGAATCGAGCCCCTGAATGGAGTGAAATCGATAAGAAATTTACAGCGCGGTGAAATCGCGCCAGTCAATGAGCCGGAATCGAAGGAGCTGATAAAATTAAAAGGGACACTAGGGGTGTAGGAACAATTGCTGATCGATGGCACCGATGAACAGGTGGTGGTGTTTTTGCGACGGTGTATTGGAAGTTCGAGGAAATGTGTTGTAAGTTCACCGTAAATAAAGAAAAAAGGTGTCGTCTTCTTGCTATAGTACACCACAACGTTGTACACATTTGGATATCATGAGAGTAAACGTGGCTGAGAAGTGTAGAGGCAAAATATGAATTTTGGAAAAATTTTTCAAAATTGAACATTTATTGTTCAAACCCTATTATGTTTGTTGTAATTTAACAACCCCCGTAGGGGTTAGCAAAAATTGCCGTAGCCGATGATTTTTCACATCGTCATAGCGGGGTATTGGTAAAAGTTTTCAACTAGCAATAATCGCACCTCGGTAAAACCTCATTGGTTACGATATCGCCACTGCGCAAAGCTAAGGATTACCTCTCTCGACGTACTACATATAACATTTGCCAAGCACTTTGACATGCGAGAAACATTGTGAACCGAGTCGCCATCTAGCATACGACGAGCGAACCAACGTACTTTGCACCACCCTGTACAAACTCTATAATTCACCCTTTTGTTCTAGACACTTTACTTTGCGTTACAGGATTAAACAATAATTACTAATAATAATCCTGGAAAGTTATTAATAACTCAACGAACGAGGAAGTTATCAACATTTCTACGGAATAATAGCCGAACGAGTTAAGGTAGAGAGTTTTGATGAATTATTCGTTTATAAATAAATTGATATCCGTGATTTGTATCTACCGTATAAATTCTTATTGAATTACCCGTGCAATTTATTCGAAGAATACAAGGATCTCGAGATAAAGATATAAACGTTTCTCTAAAGGCCTGGCTGCTCCTCGGGAGCATTTGATTTCGTGAAAAATATCGAACGATCATAGTTCAGAAAATTCCAAAGGGCAAAAACCCCGTATGGGTTCAAATTACACGCTGAATGGCAGCATTTATTCTCGGTCTGTTGGTGGGGTAAGAAAAAAAAATTAATTTATAGACATCCGTAACACGAGCGAAGTGGAAAGTAAATGAATGCTTCCCGCTGCCCTCCGTGTAATTATTCTACCACGCATGGTAGCGAGATTTATTGTAGGTTTTTATAAGTGTAATGGCGCACGCATTACCCTTTCATCAAGAAGGCACGCTCAAACGAGCCTGTAAACACAAATGGCACACGTGTTCAATCATGCCGCAAGTTTCACTCTGGTACCGATAGAAAAGGAGCATTAGCACCCCGGTCTCCTATATGCCTTTCAATTTTGCGCGATTTCATATGTTAATGGAGGAGTTGTTTCGTAAAAAACGGGGTTGCGTGGAATAATACGTCATAATTCGAATCCCAACTTCTCTCACGGTTATTACAACGCGAACATAGTTGTTTGCGACGTGAAACACCATCCAGTAGGTGATGATAATAATTATCGAATTTTTCACCGGTCGCCATGTTGCCTAGACGCGGGAAAACGTAATTGCCTTAATCACGACCGTGTATCTCGGCACGTGCAAAATTTCTACCGTGAAAATCGTTCCGAGGCGCACGCGTGTTGCAAAACGTACGCGATACACTTTCTCCGACGACGTTGCGTTTTAACGTACGCCCACAACCGGATCGTTGCCTGTTACGCGATGTTATCGTGGAAAGCCTCGTGCGAGTTTTCCCGCGTTTCTGACAGACTCCGCCTTAATCGCAAATCTCGCCGAAATCACGATTATCGTGTATACACAGCTGATACAAGAAACACAGCGAAATAGCGAACTAAATCATCGACAGGCAACGGATACGGTTTACATACCGGCGTCGTATTTCACCGAGAGAACGCAAAAAAACAGTCGAAACATACTTGAAGGTTATAACCTCTCGTCTTCTCACGTTTCCATCGATCCCGTCGACAAAGACACGAAACATCTCGAACAACCTTAATCCTCGACGCGTAAACACACCACTGACACTTGTAAACCGCGCGGGGCACAGAAAGCAGAAAAATCGAGAAACAAGAGAAACGGAAAGGAAAGAACGCGTTCTCACGCAGCGCGCCATTACCACCGATAACCCTCGCGCGGTCATTAGAGGACGTCTGCGCATGCGCGAGATACATCTTCGATACTCAATCTCCATGGCGATCAATCACAACGGAAAAAGCAAAGGCAGGCGCGCTTTCACTGCGCAGACGCGGAGAACGCTCTGTTTTCGTACGGCTGTCATCGATATATCGCTTGAACGAGAGAACGTAGAAGAGCGAGGAGGATCGATTACCGTCGGTAATTATTTAATTTCCCGCGTGATCTAACGCTGGTCCACGTCCACATTGCCGATCCATTATCATCGGAGCATTATTCTCAAGCACCTGCTCTCCGCCGGTCGTATATCGGCGTCCCTCTGCGCGGATTAACGAGCCCCGCTGGTAATAAGTGGCGAACGTGAAGGAGACGAAGAAGAAGGCGCTTTTAGATATTCAATTACGTTATAATGATAATAGCTCGCGCGACTGGCTCGAATTCAGCCGCGTTAGGCAGGATGCATCTCTCTGTGTGTAACGAGAAGGAAGAATCGCGTTGCTAAGCAGCATTCCCTCTCTCTCTCTCTCTCTCCCTCGTAAATATCGAGTTCGAGCTGACTCTCGCGGTAATCTATCCGCGGTGATCTGATTTTCGAGCAACGAGGAATGCGCTGATTGCATAATTACACTTGGCGCGCGTGACGTTCGCTGGAAAGTACACATCGAGATTCGACGACAGGATGTGGTTTTTTTCATCGAGGAAATTTCTCTCGGACGTTTGACAAATCGTTTTCTACATTGCTGGAATTTTTTTTTCTTTCTTCTTTCAAAGATCCACCAAGGTCTCGGGTATCTAGGATAGGCTAAATCGATTGGTGTACGTTGTAGACACAACGTTCCGACGCGAGCTCACGTTTCACCTACACCGTACCCTCGTGTACCTGGAATTAAGCATAACGAGTTCCATGAATCTGCAATCATCTACATCGGGCCTCTACGACTCCCTAGATTAACTGTATCGAATCGTACAAATCTGTAATCAACCATATCGCATTCGACGGATTCTACGTTTATCGGTATTAAAACCGTAGGACTCGAAACTGGTTAATTCCACGTTACACAAATCACAGATTGATACTTCTAACTTGCACAACACGAGCGTTAGGTGTGCATACACACTCTCGGAATCTTTTCACTTCGCCGACTAAATAAAATTGAATTTCCGCCGTGCGGAAACAGCGGCGAATAGAGGTGAGGTAGTTTCAGACGGACAGATAATTCGCACGTTCGAAGAAATAAAATAGATCGATGATCGCGGTGTAACGAGAAGTAGCGACGCGCGTTGATCTCGACTTAACAGCTAATGACCCCGAAAAGCTCGGTTTCCATGGAAGCTCGAGGCGCGCCCGGAGGGTCTGGAGGAGAGAGATTCTAATTCGCGATGCCGCGCCGGCACGAATAGTTCTTCCTGAACGACGCGGCGAGCTGCTTATTACAAGGCGTGTAATGGGCTTCCGCGCGCGACTCCAGGCTTCTCTGACGCGGGCGCACGCGAGAGATAACGAGCGGTGCTGGAGGAGGCGAGAGGAAAAGGACCGCGAGCAGATTAACAGTACCGGGGCGGCAGCTCGGCCGCGATCCGATTAAACTACGCATAATAAATCGCCGTGGGTGCGATCATTCAATTAATAGCGAGTGAGACACGACCGTGGAAAGTTTCTCGACGCTTTTAAATATCGCACCGGGGTATGCTGCCGCGGTCGAGGATGATAAGAGACTGCTGAAGAAGCTGTTTCACGATGGAACAACGCAGTTGAACGTGCAATATTTTTTTACTTCGCGAACAAGGTCGAAATTGAAATTATCCATGGGAAATGAATTGCTCGAAATTCGTCGTATATTTGGACCTTGGGCAACTTAATCATTTTTCGAATTTAAAGTAAGAAATTAATATGTTCAATGGGGAACAAATTGGTGAAAATTCGTCATATACTTGGACAAAGGCGACTTAATCATTTTTCGAATTTAAAGTAAGAATTTGAAACGATCAATGGGAAATAAATTGGTGAAAATTCGTCATATACTTGGACAAAGGCGACTTAATCATTTTTCGAATTTAAAGTAAGAATTTGAAACGATCAATGGGAAATAAATTGGTGAAAATTCGTCATATACTTGGACAAAGGCGACTTAATCATTTTTCGAATTTAAAGTAAGAATTTGAAACGATCAATGGGAAATAAATTGGTGAAAATTCGTCATATACTTGGACAAAGGCGACTTAATCATTTTTCGAATTTAAAGTAAGAATTTGAAACGATCAATGGGAAATAAATTGGTGAAAATTCGTCATATACTTGGACAAAGGCGACTTAATCATTTTTCGAATTTAAAGTAAGAATTTGAAACGATCAATGGGAAATAAATTGGTGAAAATTCGTCATATACTTGGACAAAGGCGACTTAATCATTTTTCGAATTTAAAGTAGGAAATGTGGAAGCTCAAAATTAAAATTATCAATGGGAAATAAATTGGTGAAAATTCGTCGCATATTTGGACAAAGGCGACCTAATCATTTTTCAAATTTAAAGTAAGAAATTAATATGTTCAATGGGGAATAAATTGGTGAAAATTCGTCGTATATCAGGACAAAGGCAACGTAATAATTTTTGGAATTTAAAGCTCAAAATTAAAATGATCGATGAAAAATAAATTGGTGAAAATTCGTCGTATATTTAGACAAAGGCGACTTAATAATTTTTGAGATTTAAAGTAAGAAATTTGCAAGTTCGAAATTAAAATTATCGATGAGAAATAAATTGGTGAAAATTCGTCGTATACTTGGACAAAGGCAACTTAACAATTTTTCGAATTCAAAGTAAGAAATTTGGAACGTAACTTTGGTTGTTCCGTTGTTAATTGCCTTTTCTTATGTTCCGGGTGTTCGCGTTACAGTGGACCCAGTGACAAGGAGATGACAAGAGCTCCGAAATCTTGATGGGGCTCGTTTTGTAACCAGTCGATCCCCTAAATCGATGGTAAAAGAAGCTTAAAAGGGTTTGAGTGCAAGGCCATTCGTTCTCGAGAAATTGGCCACCCTCTTAAGCTTCCTTTACCTTCCTAAGAGATCGAATGGACGTCGAACCAAGTCGATCTAGATTTCGAAATTCTTCGAAGTTTTCCCTCAACCCTTTCACGAGAAGACGCTACATTCCGTTCAATTTCGATCACGAGAATTTTCAATAATCATCTCGAACGAAATTGCCCAGCTAAAACGACCAATTGATAGGAACGAATTCCTCTGGCAGAAAATCTGCTTGGAAATGGTAAAACGCAGAAACCAGGAGATGTAAAAGTGCTCGTTAAACGCGTACTTAAAGTACGGTCCATAACGAAAGGCAGGTAACATTAGTACGCATAGGAAAATGATTGGTGAGACGCGGGGATCCGCGGTGGTTAGATCATAACAGTAATTATAATAGAGATCCGAAGTTCTAATGGCTAACGATGAGAGATTCCACGAGGTTTAACGGCAATACCGTGAATTCCATCTAGCGCGTGTAACACGAGCGTACGAAGGAAGGAAGAAGAGGCTCGTCTGGCCGCGCTTAATAAGGCGGCCGCGCGAGTTTCATACAGAGGAATGCGCGTTTTCAGCATTTAACACTCGGCTTTCTTCTCCGTTCGACTCTTAATAAATTTCCACCCGGCGTAAACTTACGGAGTATCATTTTCTGATTAACCATAATCCCCGCCGCGAACGATCTTCGAGAGTTCTTAACTTCACCCTCGACGTCGTTTCACTCAGAAACGAATCTTTCTCCGCTCGACTTCCCCGCTCTCAACTTCCTCCAGATCTTCGAGAGTAGAAACGCGCGATTCGTGTTATCGAGCGCGTGAAATTTCACGAGTTTCCAGATCAGAGACGTCACATAAACGTCACCGTTTGGCGCGTGTCAACGTCGTGAAGAAAGAGGAAAGCCCGGGGGTAGGGAGATCGCGAGAGGATGTTTCCTGGCGTGAAAGCGGCGGCATTCCATCGGAAGAAATGGTAGATCGGACCAGGAGGAAACGGACTCGTTAGACGCGGACGAATCTGGACCGTTGTATGATTGCTTTCTCATGCCGGCACAACCGCTTGGCTACCGTTTCGTTCGACAATTTACGAACACCACTTTCTCCGTTTCAACGACGCGATCCCGCGCGTAACCCGGCGTCGACGTACGTCTACGTAGAATCGATTCTACCGGGCTTCGCGTTACGTCACGAATGTTAAAGTTACAAATTGAACCAATCGTCAATCAGTTCGAGTCGATCTCTTAGGTACGTTACGTTGATACTTTCTATTTTAATATCCTGCGGTGGACGAGGCACTTTTTCTTCAGGTTCTCTCGCGAGTAGGTGAGCAGGTGAACGAAACATCGAAGAGTAGACAGTTTTCGAAGAGTTTTTTGAAAATTTTTCTGTATGATTGCTTATGCAATTAATCGAAGAACGTCGTAGGTAGTAACGTAGACGGATAAGTTGGTAAATTGGCCCTCAGCCAATGGGCGCAACTCCTACTTAGGCAAAAAATAATATAAAAGAAAGGTGAAAGAAAGATCGAAGAGATTTTGAAAAAACTTCATAGGTAGTAACGTAGACGGATAAGTTGGTAAATTGGCCCTGAGCCAATGGGCGCAACTCCTACTTAGGCAAAAAATAATATAAAAAAAAGGTGAATGAAAGATCGAAGAGATTTTGAAAAAACTTCGTAGGTAGTAACATAGACGGATAAGTTGGTAAATTGGCCCTGAGCCAATAGGCACAACTCCTACTTAGACAAAAAATAATATAAAAAAAAGGTGAATGAAAGATCGAAGAGATTTTGAAAAAACTTCGTAGGTAGTAACATAGACAGATAAGTTGGTAAATTGGCCCTGAGCCAATGGGCGCAACTCCTACTTAGGCAAAAAATAATATAAAACAGAAAAGGTGAATGAAAGAACGGAAATTTCTTGAGAACGTTTAATATTCGAGTGTCAGAGGCGCCAGAGAAGAAAAAGTTTGGACCGAGTGCTTGAGATTAGGTCGTGCAAGAAGAGTGCTCAAAGATTTGCGTTGCCTGAGTCGAATACCGTGTCGTCCGTGTTGTACT
>NW_017100212.1:722529-736415 GCF_001263275.1 Habropoda laboriosa | reverse complement strand
ATACCTCTACCCTGATCTAATTTCAAAGTTGTGGCGACCGCCACGGGGGGCCTACGTACCTAGGCCTGGCGACTCTTGGCCCTCGAGGCGAAGACATCTCTGGATTTCTTCGTCCTCGAGGACAAGAGTACCGCCTTGGAGATGTAGGCCCGCGTCCCCACTTCCTGGGACTTAAGGGAGCCCCATAAAAGCACGAGGCTTTTTTGTCGTAGACGTTCTTCCTACACTTTAAAAATAGTTTAAGCGTTATCTGATTTAAGTAAATATATATTTCTGTTAAGCAACCTTCGTGTAATAATCACTTTTACACCACGTCACTTCCAAAACGTGGAAAGAATCAGACAAAAATGGCCGTGCTATATTATTTACGCGCATTCCGCGTCAAACCGTGCCATACAAAGACACAGCACCGTAAAAAGTCCAATTGTAGCTAATTTGTTGAGGAACTCTTTCAGGATGTTCATACATTTCACACAAACTTCTGAAACTTCGTCTAAAACCCTCACCCGTGCACCGTTCCTACTCTCAACGGCTGAAGATCGGTACACCCGCAAGAGGAAAACGAGAAAACGTTTAGATCGTTTCGCTACGATTCACCAGTCGCGATCGACCAGTTTTTAGGAGGCTCCGAGGTATCCTAGGCAAGGCGAGAGGCGAGGCAGAAGGAAGGATGGTCTCCAAGGTGAAAGGCTGAGGAAGTTGAGCTCCAATTAAATTGTATCTCCTTTAAAGAGGGCCGCTGCTGTTACAGATAGCTCGCGTGCTGCTTGTTCAAAAGGTAGAACTCGCGCGGGGGAGAGCCGGAGAGCTCACGAAGAACGCAAGCGGCCGCGCTCGGCTACCGCTAGAACCAGGAGGAACAAGCTTATGAAGCAGCGCCAGTTTTTGCCCCGTCCGTAACGTTATGGGACTAATTTATTAACTACCCGAGCCGAGTATCACGGAACCGTTCCCCATCGGCTACGTTCGGCCTTCGTACGCCGCAAGAAACAACCGCAATCTTCCTTCCAATCTTCGTGAAATGCAAGCCGTTTGATTCGCCCGGTTTCTTCGCGCCACTTTCTTGCTCTCTCGGGGACTGGCCGATGCTGCTGCTGCTGCTGCTGCTGCAACAACAGCATTTCAAGGCTGATCTCGTTTCTACTTGGCGAAGATTTTCCATCGATCAGCTGTTTCACTTTTCACGCGAATTTTTTCGTCTTCCTGAACTGTTCAATTCTACGGTTTAGAGCAGGCCCTGAAGATATAGTAACGAAGCCCCGCGAGATTGTAAACTTTTAACGGTATTTTTCGTGGCTCGATTGTGATATGATAAAAATTTGCAAAATAAAGCAAGTTTTGTTAGGTATATACATTTTAACTGTATTATATATTTCATACGCGGCCTAGGTAGGTTAAAAGATTGGACACCCTGCTTCAGAGCAAGGTTTCCAAGGCTGACTGTAATTTGTTCAGGAGTGGGGGGTGACCTTGAGCGCCAAGTAATTTCGTCCAGGCTATAGCCGCTCCAGAGTAGCCGCTACGCACGCAAGACTCGTGAAACCGAGTGTACAGTCGGTGGAACCAACATATCGAGGTCGTACAATTGTTAAAGTACACATAATCCGAGTATAGAAACACTAATTTATGAAACAAAAGGAATTAGTTCTTCTTTAATACAGTACAGCTTCACAAATACCAATTGTGTCACAGCTTAACGCTTTAACGTTCCACCTCACTGTATCGCTTCCATCAACTATACGTTCCAGCGCTGAACTGCAAAAAGACACAGCGAGCGCATAACGATCCGAGAAAACAATCTACCTACGTCTCACTAACTACGTCCATCAAGTTGCGATCTTTCTGAAATCTCCTCGATTAACGACACGAGAGATTGCCAATCATCGATAAGGCAATTTTCCAACAAATCACTCGAACGTTTCCCCGTTCGAGCAACGTACGTATATACCCCGCTTGACAAAGTGAATCCTTGGAGGTGGAACGAAGGTGACCGGAGGGAAACAAGCGAGACTTTCGTGGCAACCTCGGGCCCGCGGTAGGATGACAAGCCGCGTGGCGTATCTTATCGCGATCTACGATCAACGACGAGGGGGGAAAACGCGTGCGTAGTTAAGCGTTTCACGTTGGCGGGGGACAGTTCGCAACGCTAGCAACGTAGCAAACCATTCCACCCGTATATATCTCTAACCGGCTATTAGAAATTGGTCGCAGTTTTTTGCACCGGCGGATTCAACACCGCCTCGTTGTCCGCTCGATCCTTGCTTACGTAAATAAAACACAACATCCCCGACGCGTTTCCTCGCTTTCCTATTCATTATGTAAAGGCGGCGCGGCGCGTTCGGAAAATAACACTTGCTTCATTTATCTTCGACTATTCCCCCCCGCCCCTCGCTTCACCATTCGACCGTCTCTCCTCTATCTGGCAAAGCTGGCGCGGATGCAGGAAGAGGAGAAAGGCTCGCGGACCCCGAGAGATTGAATCTTCCGCGAACAATGAGCCGCTGTGATACGCGTAAGCGATGCCAGCTTAGATACCGCTCGTTCCTCGCGAAGAAGAAAGAAGAGGTAAAAGTGGTGGATTTTTCGTTTCGATTATGGTGGAAGTGAGACTGTTTGCTGGCGTACAGGTGATTCGTTCGTTGCTTGGTGTTTGATTGGTGTGGGATTTAAATGGGAGGACTGATTTATCTCTGTTTGGGAGAAGTTTAGCAAAGTTCTGTTTCTGGAAGTTTCGGAAAGTTTAGCTGCGGTTCGGAGACTCGGTGGAACGTTGTGTAAGATGATAGAGCGTTCCCTTTAGGTACTATTCTTCAACTTGTAACTTCTAGAAACACCTATAAAGTTCGTAGATATTTTTCGAGCTATCTTTTTACTCGGAGCTCTGACATGGATAACTAGAGGGAAAAGGAACATTTTTCCCAATTTCTAACAAAATTTCCCAAAAGAGTGAACAATTCACGGAGGCCTATAGACTTGGTGTCCTGGAAAATTTAACTAAAACTCTCAATGGTGAACGATCCACCAGATACGCGAGATATCTAGGTCTACAGGCACTCTGTTGCACCTCGAGATATCTTTAAACGTCGCTTCTCACTCTTCTCTCAAGTGCAAAGGGCTAATCGTCAAATCCCAAAAGTATATTTTATTAAGGTCCACGGACCTAGTGTCCTGGAAAATTCAATTAAAACTCTCAGCGACGAACGATCCACCAGATGTGCGAGAGATCTCTAGAACGTATTCAGCGAAAACTCTGAGTGACGAACGATCTACCAAATGTACGAGAAATTTAGGTCTACAGGGCCTCTAACTCTTCCCTCGAGTGCAAAAGGGTCAATCGTCAATCCGAAAAGTATACTCTCTGTTTGAAGACGCAAGAGGTTTCGCTGGTTCTCGTCAGGAGCACTTGATAGAAGCAACGGCACGTTAGGTGACTCGAAAGCGAGGACGCCTCGTCTCATTGTCCCAGGCATGGAGGTCGGTCCTGGTTTGGTAAGGCTGCAAGTAGGTAGGTAGGTAATGCAACCAGCGGCGTGTACGTAACCGATTGGTCGCGGGTTAAGTAGCTGGTTTGCCGCACGCGGATACTGTCTCCACGGTATCGATATATCATGCAGCGTGAGGCGGCATCGAGGCATCGAGCGTGTCGTCGATCTCGCGGCCACCACAGCCAGCCTCTCTTTCCTCCTGTGCTACGCGAAAACTCTCGCATGCTAATAAGCGGCGCGTGTGCGTTGACCCTATTCAACGAAACTCTGCGAAATCCGTGCGTGTTCGCCGAGACAAATGCCTCACGCTCCAAGGATTTCTCCTCTCGGGAGATCACGTTGCCACGTCCTCCTCGACAACAACCTTACGCCATAATGGAACTTCGTGCTGTGGGATCGTTCTTCTATAGAAGATTTTCATTTTTTTCGAACGTACACCTTTCTCGTCTTGACACGTTCGCCAGTTTCCGACGTCGATTGTGCCCCTCGCCTGAATTGGTTCAGTAGGTTGCGAGAATCTTTAGGGATTTATAGACACATTTTTGAGTCTTGGATGGTGAGGACATTTTTCAATATATTCCGGTGATGGATTTAAAGGGGCAATCTAGAGGAATTTGGCTCGGGAAATTTTATTCTAAGGGAACTACAGTAATGTCTCCACAAGTGTCAGTCCGGAACGAACCTAAACCTGACACTTGTAGAGTCAGGGACTACGTTTTCCAGCCTCGCGCTCGCTATTGTAGTTTGCCGAACGTAGACAAAGACAGCGAATAAAAGATAAGGATGAAACGTGAGTCGAGGCAACCAAGCGATTTAAATACCCACTTTTTTAATATTACGTTTTTTTATCCCGATTCACTGTATTGAGATAAAACAGACGCCCTGTATTACATTACATAGAGTCGGCTTACCGTTTGACTGACACTTGTAGAATCGACCCTACATTTTTTTTTTTTTTTACGTGGAGGTAGGTCGACATTAAATTACTCAATAAGTATTAATAAGTAAATGTTGGTCAAATTATATCGTGTTTGATATCACTTTCAGAAAAATCTCACCAACATGTTAAAAAAAATTTCAGATGAAAAAAAGTAAAATTAAAGAAATTATATTTTTCTATTATGAATTGTCGAGCCGTGAAATCTCGTAAAAGAAACCGAGTGGTGTAGCGTTACACGCTTGACTGACTGCGAGCGAGATAACATAGGCGCAGGACCATCTATACTGACACTTGTAGAATCCAAACTGGCTGACACTTGTAGAGACATTACTGTATTCCTTAACAAGTTCGTTACGTATGTGTGACGCACCAATTTCCACGATAGAACGGTATTATCTGCATGTAATAGATCATAAAAAGTGCACAGTTTGAGTATTTAATAAATATCAGGTGTGTGTATAAGTGCAGGTATCTATCGATAACGTACAACTGAAAAAATATAGATATTAAGAATGTAAGTGAAAATAATTCGAAGGATAGTGAGCGATGCTTCGACAGAACCGTGAATAGGTTTCATTCCTATTTTCTGTCTACACATTTACGAATTTCAAGTGTAACCCATAAAGCACATACAGCTGAAGAGATAACCCAGAAAAATGTACGCCTGTAGAACCTTTTCTAGGCCAGTCCAATCGAACTATCCCTGGTGAAACACTTTCATCTCGATCCTAAAAATGTCCACAGATTGTATCCACGTTTCTACGCTCGTCAAAGTCGGTCAGCGAGCCTACTCGAGCGAGATGCGCCTCGCGTATCGTTAGGCATCGGGGACCGAATATCGCGGAAATCGCCTTAATTTAATCAGTCGCAAATTATAGGAGCGCGTTGGGTGGCAGTCCGATCGAGAGAAACCGGGCGATCGCGACGCGTGGGCCGTCCGTTTCTGCTCCCGGCGTAGATCCTCCAGATTCGAGAGATCGTAGGATAGCCGTAGAAACGTATACAGTATATATCCACCCATCGGTGGTTTACACGAGGAACCCAACTGGACTATCGTGGTACCCGGAGTCGAAACCCACAGCCTTCAATCATTGTCAATCAGTTCGGACGAGGCACCGTTACGGTGTCTTCGATGGTTCTCGTCGTCCCCCAGTGCTATCTGGCTACACCTACTGCTATTCTTCGCCGAGCATTCCAGCCTTTAACCACGCAGTCCCGTTTTCCACCAGCTCTCGTCCGTCTGCGCACACCCTTCGACACACGGCCCTTGGCTCGCTGTCTCGGGTCCTGGCCACCTGACACAGCCACTCGATCAAACTGCTCGATTCCAACCGGGTATACGCTGCTCTCTCTCCGCTCCTCGCCTTTGTTTCGACTACGTCCAGGCTAAATCTGGGAGGTCTCTCGTCCACGTGTGCAACATCGTGTTAACAAGGTTCTGGTTTCTTTTTTCGAGGAGAGGTGGAAATGGAGATCCGAGGATAAGAATAGACGAAATTGAGACGTTTTTGGGTTTGAACGTTGGAGAGTTTGGAGACGGTAGGTGTTAGAATTGGAGGAAATTGCCGGGTGCGTTGTTTTAGTTAGAATTTGGGGGGAAATTTGGAGGGGAGGATGTTCTTCGAACTTAACGAAATGAAAAATTCAATTTTTAAATTGCAAAGCACAAACTGACGCAGGCTACCGAAATTTGAGAGGGAATTTGGAAGGGAAAGAAGTTCTCCAAGCTGAATTCACCGTTCAAAAATTGAAAAATTCTACTTCCATTCTGTTTCAAAATTTTTATTTCAACTCTACTCAATCTCTAAATCACAAAGCGCAAACTAACGCACGCTACCGAGACTCGAGAGGAAATTTAGAAGGAAACGAAGTTCTCCAAGCTGAACGCCTAAAAATTCCTGTGCCATTCGATAATTGAAAAATTCAGCTTCTACTCCCTTTCAAATCATAAAGCACATACCGACAAGTAATCCAAATTCACCACTCCATTCCCGCTCCAACTATCCCAGAATTCCATATGACAAACGTAGAAACAGTATCAACGCCTCTATTGACACGTCGTTATGCTTCACGCTGGACAATCGCCGCGTTAAGCTGCCAACTAGCGTAACAAGACGTTCTATTCTATCCGTAGAACGTGGCGCGTATATTTCATCGCTAAACAGTGCCGCGATTGCCGTATGAAACGGGGACGTTCGTTGGTCGTCGGGAGAAAACAATACCGAAGGTGGAATCGAGAACGGAATATCGTTGATTGAAACGAACCGACCCACCGTTGACCCTCGTCATTTCTTTCGTCTAGTCCTCGGAGTCGGAACGATAAGCTAAGTCTATACCGGCCGTAACTCGATGTTGCGATACGGACGGAAATAAATGTCGCGGGGTTCTCTCGACCCCGTACACCTGTGCGACCATTCACCGCGTTTATCTGCAGGGCTCGACCCACCCACGTGAATTCCTGCCCTTCGAATATCGCGAACCGAGCATTGCTCGCGTTCCTAGGCCCCCTATGCTTAGAGTCTGGTTGCAGTGGTCCGATGGAGAAAAATTGACTGGGTGAGACAACCGTTACGAAGGAAACTGGTATCGATTTTCTGATTTATGCTTGGCGGGCTGTTACGAGGGTCGTTTGGTAGGTAAAGAGTGATGGTGTTTGGATAGTATCTGAACGAGTGAGATATTTCAAAAATTGTAAGTTGGTATTTCTGTCGCGAGTTTAATTAGTTTTCCCTTAATTAGGGAAAGTTATCGCCTTATCGGAGGAGCTCTGGTTGAAAAAATATTTAAACGAGTGAGACACTCTCGAAATTATAAGTTTGTGTTTCTGTCGTGAACTTAGAAGAGAGTTTCGTTTAAAAATTTTTAACTGGCAAAAATTATCGCCCTACCGGAAGAATAGATAGACAGAATAGAATAACGGAAATCTCCCGCGAAGAGTGACCGGTGTATCGCAAAAAGTGGTAGATCTCCCGCGAAAAATAATCAATTCCCGCGAAAAGTGGTAGATCTCCCGCGAAAAGTGGTAGATCTCCCGCGAAAAATGGTCGATCTCCCGCGAAAAGTAGTCGATTTCCCGCGTAAAGGAGGTTTCGCGCCCAATTTTGCTAATGATTTTGGGGAGGGGGTACCGCAGGCATATAAGGACCCGCCGAGGTCGCGGGAACTCATTCACCCTTTATACTGGGCCCTAGACACTTCGCGGTAAATTAGTCTTAAAGGTTCTGAGATGTGAATAGAGTGGTCGGGGGCTACTAGCTAGCCTATGTCCTCCCTATACACACTCTGCCTTCTCAAACTTAACATACACCAGCATTCTGAATTGTCGATACTTGGAAAATTACTATTAGACTTTGAATTTTTCTTTTCTTTTTAATTAAACTAAATTGGTTCTGCATTTATTAATGCTTATGGGCAAGACATGGATTATTTTTAAATTAATCTCAGTAAATTCCAAGTATCGATATTTATTAATAAATTATTATCGGACTTCAAATATTTCCTTTCGAAGCGAAAATCGCGAAATTAGTTTGAGAGTTTAGGGAAATGGAGATTTTGGAATAGGATATCGATTTTAAACGAATTCGAAGTTCTACTAATGAAAATTTTCGGCGTTTCAGGTGTTTATCGAAATTGATTGAAAATTTGTCGTTACAGCTTAATAATATTTACTTTTATTTCAGCTATTGAATCTAACTTGAAATTTTCTTTCAGTTTCTTGAATTTCTTTGAACTTTTCTATGATTTTCTGTGATATTGAATTGATATTTTGTCAACTAATAATTCACAGCTATCCAAGGATTTGCATGATTTGCATGATGTAGTTAGTTGAATTATTTTATTTTACATTGTGATTTGCTGATTTGCAACGAGTCGACTGTTACACTGTGCCCACCCTAATTAAACCGTCTCAGTAGTTTACCGCTAATTTTCTGAATTTTTCAAATTCTATAAATACTAGAGTCGGTGAATCGCGTAAACAATAGCTTCATACCTAGTTCGCTTATTATTGAATATTTTTACGCGTTTAACTCTGTTGTGTTTGGTATTTAAATTGTCAGTTGGTATTTCTGTCGTGAGCTTAGAGGAGGATTTCATTTGAAAACATTTTTCTAACTGAAGTTGAAGAAATATTTAAGCGAGGAGTGAGATACATTCAAAATAATAAATTAGCATTCCTGTCGTGAGTTTAGAGGAGGATTTCGGTTAGAAAATAATTTTTAACTGGGAAGGTTAATATATAACAGTTAGATATAACAAAAATTAATCTAAGGTCTTACTAGGAAGTATATATTACTTTTGTTTACGTCCGGAGAAATCCGTTTAGCCTTACCACCTCTGTTTAGTAAAGATCTAAATGTTTATGATACGTGACAAAAGGCCGTTCGGTCCCAAGCGAGGTCGTAGACAATATTGTGGTTGTATAACACTTTATAATGAGTTAAATAGCAATATATTTTATAACAATAACTATAAACACAGGTAAAAAGAAACAATCCTAATTTGATCAACGCTCTCTAAATATATCTCGCAATGAATTCACACGTACTCTCAGGTATCAATAGCAACGCGCTTCACCTGTTTTGCCCCCAGTTACCCTGTATGATCCGCTCGTTTACCAAATCTCGAGACGATTCGGCATACTCACTACATTCACGCCATCACTCACATCTTATTATTAAACCAATTCCACAAATATTAGGGCGTTGTATTAGGTCTGTATTCAGTGCTCTTGCCATCAAGTAGAAAAGCGAACCTTCCTTGTGTCCAATAAAAAGTTTATAGTTTAAAATAAGGATTATTAATTATTTAACAACCAGTAACTCCCATAATCCAGTAAGTTCCCCTATTAAATTTCAAATCGCCCTCGATTGAAGGTGAATTAGTGTTCTTGCATGTAATTACAGTAGGAGCGTTATTAAATGCAATTACTCTATCTAAAACAAAATTCCTCAGAATAGTACATGTTTAATGCCCGACCCTTAGATTTCTCAGCATGTAGTTCTATTGTATATATTTTTCGCCCTCGCTCGTTTCGTAGCAGCGGTAATTTTATGACGCCACGGCAATCGTAGTCTTTCAATCTAAGAACTTGCTTTTACGTTTTATTGTCTCGTTTTCGACTTGGAATCTTCGCCCCTTTTTTCACTTGTACATTTTTGCATTCATATGGTCACCAGAGCCGAAGCTTTCCCACCTATGATTTTAACCAATAGTTTTCGCCAACCACCCTTCCCCACCGCTATCGAAAAATGTACTCGACCTATCCGAGGGCCTCACCCCCGCGATGCGTCCTCGCACGGAGGTGTCGTGGGACCTTTCGCGGAAGGGAACGACAGAAGTCATCTGACCACGCCAAGAGTCGCGCCATTAGAAGTTTTAGACCATTAGCAATAGTTGTTTTGTCCTCCTAATCACGGAGGTGGTCCTTCGAAGACGAACCATTAGATTTAGTCGGCACACCACGTGCTAAATTCGACAAAGCTCGAAAGTTGGTTGCAACGACCACGAGCAAATCAGAAACAGTACACACCCGAATTCCTTAGAATAGTATCTATCATGAAAATCATACAGTAGAGAATGCTACATCGAACCCAAATCTGTGTAATTACCTTCCACGAAGAAAATACAAAGTGGAACAATATTGCTCCTCGTTCACCGTTCAATTTCTCCAATGCCTCCCTAAATTTGCATTTAATCAAACAAGTCTTAATAACTGCCAACCGATCAATCTTCCATCAACGCGTCCCTACTTGAATCTCAAAAAAAAAAAAAGAACGAGGAAAAACTTGAATATTTACGAGGTTGTTCCTACCCCATGGCTAGGTTGAAACCCGTTCCCTCTGGGGTCCCTTTCCGTATACGGCTGGCAAACGGTCGTTACTTGGCGAGAAATTATTGCTATTACGGGCGGAGCACACGCGCGTAACCTTGTTATCGGGTTTGGTTGATACGGCGATTACGGATGCGTCGCGTGGTGGCCTAAGCAGCTAGGACAACGTTACGTTACGGCTGGTACACGGGAAATCACGAGTCACACTACCTGGGGAAGACGGTAAGAGGAGGAATCGCGGGAAAGAGAGAGACAGAGAGAAGAGAAGTCGAGGTGGGTTTAATTGGATACAAGCCGGGTGTAACGAGCTCTATCGAATTACTTGTCCGGTAGGTAATTCACTCGGCGCAACATTCGACAACCTTTCGCTCCGCGAGCCCGTTTAACGGCGGATAATTCCTGTTTCGTCCCGTATACATCGTGCAGGAAGTTATTGATCGAAACGACGCTGGCAAATTGCACCGATATATATATATACATACCACCGTCGTCGTCGTCGTCGTCGTCTATCGTCGCGATTCTCCTTTTTTCCAAAGCACACCCCGCGCAACTGGATGAAAGCTTCTCTTTTGCCGCGTAGTAGGTAAGAGTTATGACTACTTCTATTAGCGGTCTGGGGGAATTATTGGGTTCTTGACTCTGATGGAAAAGTTGTCTCGTTCAGGCATTAGGCTGATAACTGGTGAAAAGTTTCAGCGAAATGACCGGAGATAAAATCGGTTAAGAGATTGGCTTTATGGCTCTATTTATGCGCTCGATTTTCTTGGAACTGCTTAGCGGGAGAAGATAGATAGGGGAAATACTTTCGTTTGGCTAATTATCGAGCCGCTTCGTGATCGAAGTTGCAAATCATTCGTGTAGGAATTTACTTGGTTCAATTTCACGGATAAAACAGAGATTACAAAGTTGTACGAAAAATTGAAGTGTTAGAAATTCAGTTACTTCGTATTGGAAATTGGAAAGAATCGAGATCAGAATCTGTTAGATGTAACTTGAGGAATGCAGAGCAAAAATTGCAGAGTTAGGAAAAGATTGAAGAAGAATGAAAAATTCAACTGAATCGTCAGAAATTCCAAAGCTGGGAGAAAATTGAAGAAGAATAAAAAATTCAGCTGATTCGTATTGGAGGTTGGAAAGACTCGAGATGAAAATCTGCTTAGTCTGACATAGAGGAATGCACAGTAGAAATTCCAAAGTTACAAGAAGATTGAAGAAAAAGAAGAAATTCAGTTGTTTCGCATTTAAAATTGGAAAGACTCAAGAACAAAATCTGCTCAGTCTGCCTCTGAGGAATGCAGAGCAAAAATTGCAGAGTTAGGAAAAGATTGAAGAAGAATGAAAAATTCAACTGAATCGTCAGAAATTCCAAAGTTAGGAGAAAATTGAAGAATAAAAAATTCAGCTGATTCGTATTGGAAGTTGGAAAGAATGAACATCAAAATCTGCTCAGTCTAACTCGAAGAACACGCATCAGAAATTCCAAAATTACAAAAAGATCGAAGAAAAATAAAAAATTCAGCTGATTCGTATTGGAAGTTGGAAAGACTCGAGATGAAAATCTGCTTAGTCTGACATAGAGGAATACACAGTAGAAATTCCAAAATTACAAAAAGATTGAAGAAAAATAAAAAATTCAGCTAACTCGTCAGAAATTCCAAAATTCCAAAAGGATCGAAGAAGAATAAAAAATTCAGCTAACTCGTCAGAAATTCCAAAATTCCAAAAGGATCGAAGAAGAATAAAAAATGCAACTTTATCGTATTTGCAAAGACTCGACATAAAAATCTGCTCGCTCTAACTCGAGGAACACACATCACAAATTCCAAAGTGAGAAAAAAATCAAAGTAGAATGAAAAATTCCACCTATCTGAACACATCTCGCCATCCTCGTTACCTCAAAGTAGCTGCATTCGGAATAGCAGGAAGTCGACAGAACAGAAAAAGAGCTCTACGATCTTTGAACCCAGGTAGCTGAAAGGTTTCCACGAGAAGCAAGCCTAAAAGGCAACTTACTAATCTTAGCTGGAAAGGACGACGGGAACAAAGTGGCTAAATCGCCGAACAAGGAAGTTCCCCGAATCGTTGTCGAAGAGTCCTCGCCGAGACAGGGGACAAATTTCCAGATGGACAGTACCGGATGTGATCGCGCTACGGACAAAGGCTGTCGCTTCGCCTATATTAGGTAGAACGCGCCGGTTAGCCTCTCTGCGCACTACCTACTTTCAGAAATTCTGCGCTAACGAGCGGTGGCTCGCGTCGCTCCGCTTTCCACCGTGGACATCGCTGCCCCATATCTGCCAAATTGTCGTGAGCCAGCGCGTCGTTTTCTTTATTGGTCTTCTCCTTAGAATTTATCGAGAGCCGCTCTCGCCGTGCCTTCTATTGTGCGCAAATTTCCCTCGTGCTTCGCCCACCGGTAATAAGCGTTAATTTTATAAATTTCCTCCCGGTGGCCGCGGGCTAGGCGAATAATCCCACTCGACGTCGAATTAACCCGTTCTTTCTCTTTCCTACGATAGACTATTATTAGAATTTCGCGGGGAAAAGGGTTCGATGATTTATGCAACGTTTTTTCCGAACTTGGCCTTGATCGAGGAGAAAAGGATTGGCGGATAATACTTGGTGCGTGGATGGAAGAGTAGATTGCGATTTTGCGATTTCTGAGACTGCTGTAAATTCGAGCATAGTTAGTGAAATTGATTGGGAACACAAACGGGAGTAATCGTGGCTCGCTCTCAACGTAAGTCGTTAGGGACCGAAAATAGGGCGTGCTGGTAATTTAAAAAGAACATTATCTTCAAATCTTCAAATTTAATATAAAAAAAGCTAAGCGCCAACTTTTTCCCATTTTCTTAGTAAGACCATTACGGTGTCACTGTAGAAATCTCTTGGATTTTCATTCAAATATCCTTCGCTTGCTAGATGACCCGATATAATTTGAAACTTTGTTACACACGTCCCACCAATAATTCACCAATAACGAGCAGCGCAACAAAATAACAAATACCTATTTCCAAACCACCCTGTATCTACGTAGCATCGAACAATTACTCCATCAAAGCGTCACGAGGCCATTTCTCAACATTCTAATCGAACGCAACGAAGATCGACCGAATCAATCATCGAACACTCTCAACACCAATTACCGACCTTCGAAACGTTATTCATCAAGCGCATCTCCTTCGTCCTCCCCCGCTGATCGATCCGTGGAAACGTTTCCCTTACCAAACGAGAACGAGGTTTCGTGCCGCGAGATTAGGTTATTTCACAAGCAACGTCCGTAAACTGTTCGAGTTTTAATTAACGTTTAGGAATCGCGAGGCACGAATTCGAGGCGTTTGCACTCTCGAGACACCTCGCGCGGCTGGCATAGTCTCCTCGACGTAAATAAATTAACCCTCGAGAAGGCACGTGCTTGGACGCTGTGGCAACCCTCGTCGACAGAAGAGGCAAGCCCGGTTACCAGCGACTACACAGCAGTTATTAGCGACGATCGGCAGGCAAGGGTTGCCTTTTCTTCTTCTCGACAGCCACTACCCGGCAATTCTTGCCGGTTTAATTGAATTCCACCGCGTTAATGCTGAACTGTCTCTCTTGCAATGTCTTCCGCGTTAAAGGGAGAGTCTTGAGT
>NW_017100212.1:691058-722487 GCF_001263275.1 Habropoda laboriosa | reverse complement strand
TGAAGTCATCTTGCTTCGAATGTGTTGTTCGAGGGTGAAATATAGGGATCGCTACTTTGCTTCTCCTTCGTATTCCTTCTCCGGTGACAGTTTTCGTCTTCGAAAGTAGCAGGAATTTTCTACACTTTGTGATTTGTGCTGTTAGATATATTTCACGGGAACCTTGGACTAGACTATTGCCTAAGTGATGAGAGATATCGCATCGGTCGTTTGCGACACTGAAATTATTCACACGTCGAATTAACGTTTTACGCGTGTTAGAAAAGTCCAAAAAGCGAAGGCTTGAGTGGGCCATGTGCAGTCCTCTGCTGCGTTTCCCCCTCCTAGGGATAGTTCTGCCTCAAGGCTAAGGAAGGCCATATTGCCAAGGGGGTCCTCTTGACTAGTTTTTCAGGAAGGACAGAATTGTATCAGCACTCGTGCAGTATAGTTCAAAATACAAGGATTCACCCTGTTTAACCGCCCACGTGTATATTTTATTCCACCGCTCACCACCGCTATCCTGACCGTTTTTGTCTTACACGTAAAAGATAAGTCGAATGTGCAGAATCAAGTTTTCGCATACGAGGCTTCAATTGTGAAAATCTACCCTGCAAAATTTTTCACGAGAAATTGGCTCGTTCTCGGTTATACGACAATTGCAGAGACACCCCGTATTTATACCTATATATTCCATACGAATAAAATTGCTATTCTATATATTTTATATGTTAGGTGTAGAAATAAATTCTTTCCGACAGGATTCACATAATTCAATGGTATTGCAAGCTGTCAAAAAAATGCCAAAAGTCATCAACAATAATAGAAATTATTTTGATTTTTGATCTATCTTCGTTCCTTTTAAACAAAACTTCGATTACACCCAAAAGTTGCAAACAATTCATCTCTGCGTTGAAAATTCGACCCGAAGAACCAGAAAACCCTGCACACTATCGTCCCTCTTCTAAACGATCGAAGGCCGGCGAATAGAACCTGCTCCACCCATCTACACTCCGGTGATCCATCACTGTGCAAAAAGACAGTTTTCTCTATCCGCGCTTTCATCGCCGATTAAATCGGTCAGCGGTTATATAAATAGAAGGCCGGTGTCATCAACGGAACGATAAGTCGGATTTCGCAATTGCTCGAGGAACTGGATCCCACCGCGTCGGCTGCCTTAAACGGACGTCGCCAGGTATGCGACTGATTACTTTAATCGTTTCAAGGAACAATCGGGGGGACGGACGAGTCGCATTCCCCTGCGCTCTTTCACCTTTTCCCCACCGGCGAAACCATCTTCCGCGATCCAGTTTTCGAGACGGAACGCGACGCGAGAGGAGAGGAGGAAGGACTCTGTGACTCACTCACCGTTTCAGAGGCGGCCGACTTCACTTCCGCCAGAAGGGTGGCGGCCGGCGACAGATAAGTCCTGAGGAAGTTCTCCAAGTTGCCGTGATAAGCGCAGACCAGGATGTCCCGGGCCTGCCTTATCAGCAGATTGATAACACCATCGCCGTAAATCGGGCCGAGCAAGTTCCGGACCAGCGACGCGACGTCTCCTCGACCCTGTAACAGAGAGGTCCTTTCATCGGGGTTTCTGTTTGGGGAACGTGTTGTTACAGCACTGGTGACACGGGTCTTCTTATCTGGACAGGATCGTGCAGATGTACGGGGACGTTTCCGTGAGTGGAGGAAATTAGGTTCGCGAGTTGCGCAGAGAGTGTTCCGGTACGTCAATTTCTCGACGGTCGCGAGCCGAAATTTCGGATGAATAAGGTGATTCAGTTGTTGCAAGTGTACAGGTGTTTAAATTTCAGTCACTTTGTTGGTTCACGTGCAGACGCATCTTTCGTATCTACAGGGTGACTCACTTAACCACTTGCACTGTCAGCCAATTCACAGATGCGCGTGCTAGAACGCTCCACTGCAACTCGCCGTGAGGCGTCACTTGAAACGAGAAGATTCGGTAGAGTCTTACGCAAAGAATTTTACACAGATATGAGCACTAATTTTATTTATTAATAATATTGTACAGTATGGTATATTTCGAAACAGCCTGGAATATGTAATGCCACAAGGCATTCCCTGCATTCCCACGTAGTTTCTTTTAGAAAATGAATTATCTCCGCTGGAATGGAAAGTAAGGAAAAATGACCGACAGGAGTTTATGTAATTTTCAAAAAATTCTATCGGACATCCTGAAGACCGCTTCAGGGTAATGGATACTTTTTTACACATTAATATTGACGTTACAGCAAACGTCGGTGGACTTAAATTGACCTTCCTCGGTAAAAAAAAAAAAATGTCGACGATCTTGTTAGTCATTCAAACAGGAAGACAAATTCTTCTTAGTCATTTTTTCTTACTTTCAATCTTGGTGAAAATAATACAGATGCTTCTTCCAACTCTCTCCGACAGAACCAGCGAAAGAATTATCAGCAAGACTGTCCAACTCGCTTCTTCACAAGTGGAATTGACGATATTCGCGAACAACCATAGATAGTCAAGTTACAGAGTACATATACGGAGTTCGGTACACTTGGTTCGATCTTACAGCGAAGAATCCAACGTTGGGAACAGCTTAACCAACGTTCTAACTGTTCCTTATCGATACAATTCCCTTTAATTTAGACCTAAACCCGAGGTACGCGAAATTAATTCCAGAAAACAATTGATAATTGAATATACGATCCCTATTACCGCTAATGAACGGTATAATAGCGAACGAGAGGGTTAGGCGTACATATTTGCATTGTTAATATGCAGCACTTATCACGGACGCAGCAGCAGCACAATGCAACGCGTTCTTATCTCCTTATTGTGGCCCCCTGTGATAAATGAACGAATACCGAGAGATTATTATTACCTGCCGGTAAGCCTTACCTACCTCGAACCAGATTAATTCCAGAAGATAGACGATAATTAACTACATTCTTGCCACCGATAAGAAACGGTTTACCGGTTACTTATACTCCATTCCGACTACCTATATCAGCCATTTTAATATTAACGCGTAATATCGCGCTAAAATATTCACAATGGGTCCAGATTTAACGCAATATAGCGGTGTTTTCTCATTTCTCAGTTACGCAACACCGTGGATTTCCGCGTTCCCAGAAGCTTTTAAACGGCGTGAGCCACGGTTCCGGAAACGGGAAGCACTCGAAGGGGCCAACGAGGGGACAAGCGAACTAACGGTTCCAGCTTCTCTTCCATATTGTTATGGAATCATGGCCTACGCCAGGAGAATCTGTTATCCACGCCGATCTCCCCCAACGGTGAGAACAAACAAGGGGGAATAAATTGAATTTTATGCCGGCACCCGCGACGCGACGCCTTCAGACGGAGGCCTCTACGGGGACTCTCGTTTTTAGGGAGGGAAATTCGTCGGATTTACTTCTTACTGCGCTTCCGGAAGTGCTCGGGAAGTGTATCGAGACGAGGATATCGATTCGGTGCTTAATAGTTTAATAGTGATTCGTAAATTAGGTTGTTTAACGATTCAATTTTAGATATCGCTATGTTGCTTCCATCAACTATACCTTTTTGATTCTTTAAGGAATATGGGTAAATTTTGAGGGTCGAAATTTCTTGGAAATAGAAGGAACGTAGGAGGAAGAATCTCGAAGAGGAATTGAAGAAGAAATATAGAAACTAAAAATGTATCGAGACGATAATGTGGAAATTAATGCTTTAATTTGCGATCTCGCTACATCTCTTCCATCAACTATACCTTTTCGATTTTTCAAAGTACGGGGTTAAATTCTGACGATCAAAAATCCTTAAAGACACAGAGAATATAACAAAAAATATACAAACTTAACGAATTAAAAAATTGAAAAAATGTATCGAGACGAGAATATCAATTGAGTGATATCATAAACACCATCTCTTCCACCAACTATACCTTTTCGATTTTTCAAGGTACGGGGTTAAATTGTGACGATCAAAAATCCTTAAAGACACAGAGAATATAACAAAACATATACAAACTTAACGAATTAAAAAATTGAAAAAATGTATCGAGACGAGAATATCAATTGAGTGATATCATAAACACCATCTCTTCCACCAACTATACCTTTTCGATTTTTCAAAGTACGGAGTTAAATTCTGAGGATCAAAAATCCTTAAAGACAAAGAGAATATAACAAAACATATACAAACTTAATGAATTAAAAAATTGAAAAAATGTATCGAGACGAGGATATCACAAATGACATCTCTTCCACCAACTGTACCTTTTCAATCTTCCAAGGAAGAGTGTCAAATCCTGGCAACCAAAATTCCTCAAAAATACAAGGAACATAACGAGGAACATCAAGAAGAAATACATAAACCTGACAGAACTAAAGAATTGTAAAAATGTCAGAAGCAAGAAGAAACTCTTTTATTAGCCCTAAATTGGCCAGGAGACACCTAGAAAATCCTTTCTCCGTCGGGTCCGACCTTCGCCTTCATCGATGCGAATCGAGGCGATCCAGTTCGTCTTTTTCGATCCGGAGGCCGTAAACAAGATACTTTCGAGCGAAATCAGCTCGTTGTTCGCGGAACGGCGACGCAGCATCGTCGCTATCCTCCACGAGGATCGCTTATAGCCAGCGGCCCTTGGATAGCGAAGCAGACAAGTGGCGTGCGTCGCCCTGGCGGCGATGTGGGTGCATTATATCGGCGTGCATCGTTACACCGGACTGCATAAACATCGCGGTTTAGCGGCCACTCCAGGACGCGATGTAACCATTATACGCGTGCTCGATCGCCCACGTGTTTCCGCCCTGATCCAGCCGCTCTTGCTCCTCTGCTCTGTTCGTGCTCGACGAGCATCCTGGCCGAGTGTTTTTGGAGGAAACCCGGTGTAAAAGTTTCGCAAGAGACCTGGAGTGGTTTCGTTGTAGGAGGTAATGGCTACTTTTGCTTTTTCAGAGATTCGAGTAGAGATTTGAGAAAGGTTAAAGCAGGAAGAGATTGTTTAAAGTGGAGTAGTGGAGCTGTATTGTGATGTAAAAGGTCTTCATTTTTCTTTCTTTCTTGGTTGTACGTCGAGGGAAATATGTGCTTTTGTAAAGTACAGTAGTACAGTTTGTAACATAGAAATTAAAATTACAAATCTATAATTTTCGGTGAATTGATATTTCAACGTAAATCACCTCTTAAGCAATCTTCTGAGAACATTCAGATCGTATTATACCTAAAAATGGAAACTTAAGAAAGTATTTTAAAACGTCTATAATTTTACTAGCCATAATCTTCAAATAAATTTTTTCCAGCTAAGTCAAAAATGCATAAAATTTCTGTCCCACCCCTTTTTCAAAATACGCCAATTACCCCTACCAATGTTTCCCCAGTTTACAACAAACTATCAAAGAAAGCCACATGTTAAGGCCGTCGATCCTAAAACCTCCGAAATTTCACGCGACTCACACTCGCTACAAGAGCAACTCCCAACGACAATCGACGCAATTACCGTTCACTCAGTTCGCCGATCGCTCGAAATGACAGCCACTTCAATTTGTAATGTCCCGATTACACTGCTCGAGCAACTGGTACCGACCTCATAAACAAGTAGTATAAATCAGCTATTGTCTCGCTGGGTATCGATAATTCTCACCGTTCGACGGTGTACCACGTATCCCCCGAGGGGAGTTACGCGGATATTGGAATAATAGGGCCATTTCGGCGTTCGTCACTACCAATATTTGGCCAGTCGAAATTTATGGGGAAAGGGGTAAGTCTAGGGTGCATAAAAGGCTCGTTAAGGGTGGGATGGAGGATCCACGCGGGGTGAATCGAGAGGGTTGTAAACGGACATGGAGAACGGGGGGTTCGCATAAATTAACCGCATGGTTCACGTGCTGGCGGTTTTAATCGGCCACCTTATGGCTGCGCGCTGTTTATTAATGCGTTTGCTCCGGCAAGTAGTCGGACCCTGATTCTACCTAATGTGCTTGCGCTTCGCTGTGCTAATGTGCCGTGATTTATTTCTGGGAAGAGAGTTCGAGCATGATTTCGTATTTAGCAGCAGGTTTGTGGGTTTTGTGGTGGGAAATGCTCTTAATACGCTGATTTATATTGTTTTTTGATTCTTTTGGAATGCTGGTATTGGTTTGTCTTCAAATTTCATTCGTATTAAAAGAAAAAAAGCAAATTAACCAGATAAATAACGATAAATAAATTCGTGAACAGTGAAAAATGTTTTTTCCAAAACGAAATTCTTGGGTTTCTAAAATTACACTACAAAAATGTATCGGAATTGCTGCTGGGAGTGTAAAGGGTTAGCCACCTTAACCCTTTCGTTGCTGTTGGCGTCTCTAGGCGCTTTAAAAATTTACTGGCTCAATTCAATTCTCAATTTTATCTAACAACTATTTCTACCTTAATTCAACGAAACAAATTTTCAAGCCTAAATAAAAGATTTTGCGGCCATAGTTATCTACTGTCTACTGACAATAGAGTATCCACTGTCTGTCACCTGCGTTACGTAGAAAAATCAGTTGCAGCGAAAGGGTTAAAAATACGAATCTTCACGAAGAACCAAACCCCAAAAGATTACTCTCCGCCTAAAGTTTCGACCGGTGTGGCAGAACGAGCAACAGAGAATAGGAATTTTCACGTGGACCTCGGGGGGCGATCGTCGGCGCAAGTGACTGGCGCGAATTCGCCACGAGCCCTGGCGAATAGAGGCCACGTAAGAAGGTGTCAGACACGCCAGCGAGAGTGATAACCCGTCAGTTATATAAATGTATTAAATTATATTCTATGCGGCGGACACGCATCGCGGAGAATGGACTGGACGTCTGGTTGATTGGTTAGGGAGATCGTGTAACAAATGTTTTCACGATCTGTATTATCCCACCGCGAGAAAACTGTTCTACGGTCTCTCTTTCTCTCTATCTCCTTTGTCGGTTGCGTTTCATTGTTTCCATTATGATCACCATAGATTCCCATGGCCGTGTAGTTTTCGAGTCGCGATCGGTGTCACGCGAAGACAAATCTCCCGGGATTACATTAGACCGTTGCGAAATCTCTGTTCACCTCGAACGTACTAATCAAATGTTGAACGGTGACGTGGTCGCTGAGTACAGCCCGATTTACATCGGTAGAACGTTGTCCACCGACAGTTCAACGTATTAATAACGATCGTTACCCGTGTAAAAACGTGATCGACGGTGGGTATCGATTATTCTACCGTGGCATTCTGACTATCTGCTAGGAGTACTTGACGATATAGATGAAGTTTACAATTCGGGATACAAATGATTCGAGAGAACCTTTCATAACCCTTCAACTCACCACTCGTCTCAGAGGAGAGTCTCGATTCTTTATTTCACTGTGACAATCGTGTTGAGAATTTTGGAAGATCTGGAGATTGAGTGGCTTCAATTGCCAGTAGGTAAAAATATTCCTAACTTTTCCTTAATTTTTAATGCGTTTCATGACGCGAATTAAAATTGCGAAATAGTCTGAGAGACTACACGTCTGTGACAACGTCTAGAAAATAAATGTTCGTTATAGTTAAGAATGAAAAGGAACTGAATTTTTAACACAAAGTTAAAGTGTCTTCAGAGACAAATTGCAGACAATCACAATTTTGACACTTTCTCAATATAGGATGCTTAAATCCCTGATAATTATTATCAATCTGTCTCCGAACCTTTATAAAGCCAGCCGCAACAAGCACATCACAAACCCACCATCCATTCGGCAACTGAAAATTGGAGACAAGTCTGGTATCGCTCTTCCCTAAAGCAAGGGGTGCAACCCTCGTCTTACACCACTCATCGTACCCCATACACTTCAGCTATCGCTCTGACACCGTACCATAAGCAAGGGACCAGGAGTATTAACTAACCGAACCCTCAATTTCATCCCCTTCTTCGCAATTGAAGATAAACTTAATCTGACCGAACTCCACAATCTCCGTTGCAGCGGTGTCCAAAGGTTCGCGTCGTTAGTCTACCATTTTCGCGATCCTCCATCTGCGGAGCAGGAAATCTCGATGTATGTAGTTCACGGAAATATGGAGATCGTCCCACTTGAAAATTCTGCGGCACGCGGGAGATGCAAATTGGTGGGCGCGAAGGAGAGAGAACTCCGTATAACGGGACGCGATTAAACAAAGAGGCTAATCAAGGCCCACCCTATGGCGTTCTCTCGGTCAATTTCAATTCCACCGGCCTGGAACACGGCTTTGCTGTCAGCGGCGAGCGTTCCGTGAAAAAGGCAGGGTTGCTGACGTCCCAATTCTCCTCGCGTTCTTTCTATGCCGGCAGGCCGCTTTGTGCTCGGTCCCGACAATTTCGACTCTCTCTCTTTCCACGCGTACTTTTTTACCCCCTTGGTTCGCCGTCTCTCGCTGCAACCAAGCTTAATGAATGCATTCGCTGCGGGGATTTCAGCGAATTCGACGATCGAACATCATCCTGCCTCGTTGATCTTCTCCCTGCGAGGGGGAGAGATTCAAGCCTCTTTGAAGTATCCTCTGATTCGGTTATGTTGGCTTACGTTTCGAGGGCTTTCAAGTGAACGAATTCAATTCTGTTTTACCGCTCGGGATATCTTTGATTGCGTGTCTTTAATTGAAGCTCGGTTAAGCCAACGTTTCGATTCAATTGGAGATCAGATGTACCGGGTGTCGATGTTGGTTTTTATCAAACTTCGTCGGGGGATTCTGTGGGTGTAGGTGAGAGGAAAATGTTATATGAACATAGGTCGTTTGAAGCTTCCTTAAGAAGTTATTACGAAAATACGAAATACGGTAACGGACTCGCGGTTATTTCTGCAATAACTTTTTAAGGAAGCTTCAAACGATCTATGTTCGTATAACATTTTCTTCTTAGGTATACCCATAGAAGGCACTGACAAAGTTTGATAGAAAAAAATTCGGACACCCGGTATGTATTTTCGAGTTGCTCTTGAATTACATTCTAACATTCGATATTTCCGTACACTTCACTCTGTCCCAAATAGCATCTACTATCCCAATTTACCGCCCAATTTTTCAATTTAACACCCAAAATTCACATTTCCAGAAATTTCAAGTGACTGCAAATTTTCGCAAATGCGAAAAATACGCTCGGCAATGCTACACTCGAAGCAACAACGACCGAACGGGGAGAGATAAGTAAAGCGACGGAGAATCGATCGGCCGTTATAATCTAAGATCGTCGTGGGGATCGAAGTTCGTTAAAGGTACTAGCGGCAATGGCGGCTCTCTTATTGTGAGAAGCGGCCGGGTACTTGAGGCAAACGCGGTCGATCCACTTACTTTCGCCAATATTTTCTCGTGGCTCGTCTCGTTAGAGGTAGGTAAACGGCGAGGCCAGGCCAGTTGGTCGCGTTTCACGATCACCGGACGCGACGGTGACGCGGCGTCGTTCGATAATTATCGAAAAATCCGGCGCACAGGCATCCGGCGTCGTTAATTAAATCGCCGCGCGGTGCGCCGACCGAGAAAAGCCATCGGAAGCGAGGAGAACTGGTTGCACAATACACCAGAAGCGCTCGCGATATCCATCAATGCTGCGTTGTTTAGGATCACGATAATGCAACGGACCACCGAGTCCGCGAGTCGAAGGAGAGAGTTTCTCGAGCGAGACGGAACGAGCAGGGTCGAGGGTGGGGGGACGAGGGTGAGAGAGAGATAGCGGGAGACACAGGATGGAAACGCGCATTAATCAATCTCCGCACGTGGAAACCCGTGCCCGGCTGATGAAGTGCCTGGCGCATATGCGCTCCCGATAAGCTTTCGCGAACTGTGCTTTCCTAATGGCGACAGGAAAGTAAATAACCTACGAGTCTTTCGTTATTTCTTCTCCCATTTTTTTCTTCTTTTCTCTGGAGATGAGGGAGTGTATTTATGCCGTGGTCGATGAGATTTTGGGTGAGTTAGACGTGGAGGGACTGTTGAGGGACGATTTTTTTAAAGCAATTGCAGTGATCTCCTTGTTGGGAGATTACGTTTTTCATATTTTCCCTATGACAAATATTGAGATTTTCGGAAAAATTAGAGGGACAGTTATGTGTCAGTGTCTTCAAGTCAGATTGAACCAGGAAAGGTTCAGTATAAAAGATTAAATCAGTACTTCCTATACAGTGTGTCTGTTTTATCTCAATACAGTGAAATATCTTTTATGGTATGATGGAGATTTCAAAGTCAGTTTAATTTTTTTAAATGGAATGCTGTATTTTCTTTGTATACATATATAGTCGGGGCCACGATCTAGCGAGGTCGTAAAATCGGTCAGACATCAAAGTAAACATGTTTTAGCTGCCGGGACCCCGAAATTGACAGAGATACGAGCAGATAAGTACTTGAAACTATTGTCAGGACCGTACGAAGAATTCTTGAATCCAGCGAAAGTCAACTGATTCTAATATACTTACTGAAAACTGCATGCAGCTAGGACAAATTAGGGTTTCTCCCTCTGGGGGAAGCCGCTTTTGGAAGTACGGTTACAGGTAAAGGTCTTATTGATGTCTTTAGCATCTTAGTTTATCTACTCGTGTTATATACAGAGAGAAAGAAGAAAGTTCAATTGTTTAATAAAATATCGATATATTAGTACGTGACTTGAAAGTTATAGTCGGGGCCACGATATAGCGAGGTTGTAAAATCGGTTAGGCGTCAAAGTAAACATGTTTTAGCTGCCGGGACCCGAAAATTGACAGAGATACGAGCAGATAAGTACTTGAAACCATGGTCAGGACCGTACAAAGAATTCTTCTATCCAGCGAAAGTCAAACTGATTCTAATATATTTACTGAAAATTGAGTTCAGCTAGGACAATTTAGGGTTTTTTTCTTCTGGGAAAAGCCGCATTTGGAAGTACGGTTACAAGATGCAGATAGAAAATGCAAAAGGATTGTGTAGCTTTAATATTAACATATTTTCCATTTGTAAATGAAATACCATTTTCTACTTGAAGTACCAAATCATATGCTACCATTCGTTTATTGTTGGAACCCTCAAACAGACTGCAACACACGGCCTTGAGTGCCGCAACATCAATCGGTGCCGATTCTTGAGAGTTTAATTTACGACCTCGCTATATCGTGGCCCCAACTATACACTACCGGCCAAAAGTTTGGAATCATTTCCCACTTTTCATCAATATTAAATCTGCTGTTAATTTTCTACAGATTTGAAGTTTATCTCAATTCTACTTTTATCAATTTATCTCATATCAATTGATTCGAACGATAAAAAATTCTCAAAGTCGTTGACTTTTTTCTGAAAACTTTTGTGTAAATTGTAATGCTCGGTGATTCCAAACTTTCGGCCGGTAGTGTATAGTGGATGTATTTAGAATTTTCATATCTCGAAAAGAAAGAGATTCTGGACCAACGTTCATATGACCACTTTGCATCCCTAAGAAGAGCACAATACTGTACCAAAAATTCGACTACTTATTTCAACGTCACCCGATATATACAGAACGCGCCATTTTCCATTTTCGATACCTAAAGACGCCCCAATTAGATTGCGTTCGACGACACCATCGACAAATTCGACAGTCTAGCGTTCTCTTTCTCTCACTAACTCTTCTCACCTGTAGAAAAGAAAACGACAACGTTCATAAGAGGCCGATTCTAAAGGTTCGAGGCAACGGAGCGCGGGTTCGTCGACCTCTTTACCCGGATACCACAACAACAACAGAGTCCGCAAACAACTTTATATGTCACCGTGATATTTGTATCTAAAATTGATCCCTTATCTCTCGGTTCCACGAGCGAACACGGTCTTCCGTCGACGGAACAATGCCCGCCGCTTTCGAGAACGCAACAGGCCGACGCCGCGTGTTCGATCCGCGACGAGCGAGCGGACCGAAGCGGCGCAGTCGCAATCGCGCGACGACGACTCAATCGTGGCCGCGCCGGTGCATTCCAAGGATTTGTTTCCACTCAGATTACAACGGCTGATATCGACGACAACCGGCCGATATTTCATGTTAGAGACGGCCACCAATGGGCGCCCGTTAATTCAACGGCTTCCAACGCTCGCGCGTTACCTCGAAAAATCGCGTTTCTCAGTTTTCTGGTGGAAATGCTCGACTGTTTCGTCGAACACATCGGACTTCATTTTGATACTTAATGATTTGCTGACCGGCTATTTCAAGAGAAAAATATTCCTTGCAGCCGACTGTATTGTAGTTGTTAACCCATTCTGTAGTTATTTCTAAGAGGAAATATTTCTATTCCGTCTCTTTTTTTTGGAAATTATAGTTACAGTTTGAATGCACTGAATAGGGCATAATTGATAAAAAAGAAGACTACTTTTTTAGAAACAAGAGTATACTCGTGGCCGGTCAGTAAAGTGTTAATCAATCGACCAACAAATCTAGCACACTTTTGCAGTGAAACTTTTTGAAAACCAGAAGATTTGGTTTGAAAAGGAAAATCTTGCGTTGGATTATTTCCAAGGACCCTAAATAAAATATGTCGCCTGACAAGAATAATATCTCGACTTTTTTTTATTAAACAAAGACACTAGGAAGACCATTAGATGTGTCTGGAGTTCGTCTCCGAGTCAAGACACTCTACACTGCAAGACAATAGCACAAACAGTTCGTACATAGGTATAAGCGTACCCCAACTTTCTCTTTTTGGGTGTCAGAGACACTTCCCAACATCTATTCGTACAGAAAAGACGTTCTTTCCGTTAATAAAAAGTAAATTCGACGTATAAGAGGAAACTTTTATTTCCAATATCTTGCTTGATTTTAATATAAATAAAAATTGAACGGAGTTAAGATGCGCATTACGAAAGGGTTAAAATGGCGTTTAACCAAATTCTACGCAAGAATTGAAGAAACCTAACCTGAAAAGAGCTCCGCCAACTCTACGCCATTTCCTATTGCAACGCCCCCGCGGTGTGCCCGCCACATCAATCTCCACCCTGTCCAGATTTAATTGCAGCCGCGCAATTAATTCGCCGTGCTCGATAAAAATACTCGAAGCTACACTGTAGCAGTGCAGTGTGCCCACGGATCACCGATCCTGCAAAAATTTCCTCGGTCTCTATTACGTGCCCGGCGCACGTGACTCGCGCGATTGCGTTAACCGAGCAACGATGCAATGCACAACCATACCTCCGCGAACAGAGAAAGACCGATCTCTCTCTCTCTCTCTGTAGAGAGACTCGATATCGCTGACACCTCTCTTGAGAACCGTAAGAAAATGAACCGCAGGTCAATTGCACATTGACAGCGTGGAGTAAAGGGTGAGAGATTTCCAGGTTGCTAGGAATAATTAAGGTTAGATCGTTCGTTCCGTTGCTATTCTTCAGATTAAGGCTTTCATTACGCGTTTTCATGTTAATTTTGTTATTTTCGTAAATTAGAAGATTCCTCTTGCATCTCAATAGGAAATGACGTATGAATGCGCGCGGATCCGAGTGACATCGCTCCGGAGGACAAATACATCGAACCAGGCTATATCGCGGCTCAGACTATAGGCACACTGGGCACCTCCCTATACCCTGAGTACATCAACGATTTCTAGCACTCTGAATGCATCAATTCTCAATGTTCTAATTTTCACCGACACTTCTAGCCTCCCACTAAAATTCACGCCTGTTGCAAACCTAATTTTCAACCCTAATTTTCAAATTGGAGGGGGGAAATAAACTTTGAACGAAGGGAGCAGCAAATTTGCGAGACAACGAATGAAAGTGTGAAACAGAGAAAGCTACGTTTTAGGCAACGAAAGCATCTGGTATACCGTATCGATTGGATTCGAAGAACACAGGTTTAATTCGATTTTTCCGCGGGTACACGGGGTCGAAGGAACACGAAGAACGAGGGACGAATGGCGTCACGCTGCAAATGGAATGCATCGGCACTCGGTGGTGGTTTATCGGTGGTGGATATCAAGAATCCGACTTTCGCGCGCTCGCAACACGAGAGAAGCAAAGAATCGGCTCGGCGCGGCGTCTGTGCAGGTCGCGGCGACGGGTCACGGCTGCGGCGGACCCTGTATATAGGACGGTGACGTCACCGCCGCGGCTTACCTACCGGAGCAGAGTGTATAAAATGCATCCGGTGGGTGTGTCGCTCCCATACCCTTTGTGACTCCGGCTGGCGCTTACAAACGCCGCTGCTGCTGTTGCTGTTGCTGCTTAACCGTCGCGTAAACGACCGGGCCAGCGCGCCGCGAAAGGGAAGGTAATCGCGGCGGACCGCGACCACCGCCATCCCGTTTTGTCAGCTTGACACGGCCGTTCCGAATTACCGCTTCTCCGTTTCTTCGCGGAAGTTCCAGGAATTTGTAACGATTATTTTTCCCGATATTTCTCGCATTGCTGGCAAATTAGGGGATTAAAAAAGTATAGTACGCCATTTAAAAAAATAGTGCGGCTTTGAAATCTGTTTCTGAGGCACTCTGTATAGTGGTCCGCTCTGAATTACCGCTTCTCCATTTCTCCGTGGAAATTCCTGCAACTTCTAACGATGATTTTTCGTGATATCCTGCAATATTATTGGCAAATTCGGGAATTTAAAAATTAGAGATGGCCTTGAAATCTTCCCACGTAAAAATACTAAAGAATAAAAAAAGTGTAGTATGCCATTTAAAAAAATAGAGATGGCTTTGAAATCTGTTTCCAAGCCACCCTGTATAGCGGAACGTTCCGAATCCCCGCTTCTCCATTTATTAACGGAAGTTCGTCAAATTTTTGGTATTATTGGCAAATTTGGAAATTAAAGAAACAGAGATGCCTTGAAATCTCCCCGCGTAAAAATACTAAAGAATAAAAAAAGTGTAGTACGCCATTTAAAAACATAGAGATGGCCTTGAAATCTGTTTCCAAGCCACCCCGAATACGGCGGTGGGATAAAGGGTTTCCGAAATTTTTCACAATTTTCATTTAAACGCGCAACGAACTTTCTCTCCGAGGGAATTAACGTTTGACAAGTGAAGAGGGTTTCAAGGGCTTCGAAATTGTTTAGTTCCGCCGAAAGGGGAGAACGAAGTTGAGAATCTTTTCAGGGGAAGTTTCGAGAGTTGCAGATTCGATGGGAGTTCAAATTGAGATTTCAAAGGATTGCAAAGATAAGTGCAGTATATTTAGCCACCGGTTACCTTCCCAACCGGTGTAAGAAAGGCGCAGGGCTATGATCAAGGAACAAGGAGTTAATCGAAAGGGAGGAGGCGCTCGGTGTTCCGTAATCGGCCGTTTAATTTGCATTACACGCCTGAATCGCGTGATTAAATCGATCTTGAATCATTTCCTCGCGACTCGACGAAATTGCGAAAATGTGTTTTAATTATCTTCGCGACAGATTTGCAAAATTTCGTCGAATTCGCTAGAAGCAGCTCGCTGTTGGGCGGTTTTTATAATTTACAAGTGGACAACGTGGAGCACGCACGGTTACAGAAATGGAGGAAAGTCGAATGACACGGGTCGCGAAACGAGTAATAATGGAAACGCGACAGATCGTACGAGACGCCTATTTACCAGCCGATATCGTTCAGCTCTCTCCCCAGAGTCGAAAAATCGAGTTGCACGCTGCTCGAGCAGGCTGACAAGCGTGCACGAATGCAAGGAAAACGCGACACGAGGAAAAACCCGCATCCGGTAATTACTGTAATCCGCGGAACACGTTTCACGGTATGCTCCTAAAGTCGATTTCTGCGTAAATATCGTGCAGGCGGTAATAAATCAAGCTTCGTCCGCGGTGCTTGCGAATTCACTTTTAAATTCAAATTCAAATATTTACATTTAAATTCTGCTAATCAAATCGGAACCGCTCGAATTTTAAGTTCAGCCAATGAAATTTGAAGTCGACCAATGGCCATTGAAGTGAGCACCATTTAAATTGGGCCAGTCAAATTTAAATTACTCGAATTCGAAAGTCAGCCAATGAAATTGGAAATGTTGAAAATGTAATTTCTGCCATTGAAATTTAAACTAGCCGAATTTTAAGTTCAGTCAATCAAACTCGAGCTATTCAGATTTAAATTCATTCAGCCCATAATATTCGGAATATTGAAAATTTAATTTCAGCCAGTCAAACTCGGACTATTAAAATTTAAATTGTCAGATTTGACATTCAAAGTTTAAATTCAGACTTTGAAATAGCGCGGGATAAAGCAAGCAGCGGGACGA
Source organism: Habropoda laboriosa (assembly GCF_001263275.1). Taxonomy (NCBI): domain Eukaryota; kingdom Metazoa; phylum Arthropoda; class Insecta; order Hymenoptera; family Apidae; genus Habropoda; species Habropoda laboriosa. Next base: position 706,403 of record NW_017100212.1, on the reverse strand, counting down.
AGTAACGTCAAAAATGAAATCTTGACACGATTATCCTCGACAGGCCGCGGAAATCGGCAGAATGAAATTCGCGTTGCGTGCTTGGTTAAAATGAATTGTTGCCGGCAGGACTAGCGTCCGTGAAGAAGTTGCGGTAACGCTTTAATTCCGACAAACGATCTACACGCGACCGTCGCTTCCCCTCTACCAACAATAACGCTCCAATTTTCTTACGTTACGTCGTCCAGTAAATCGCGGTGGTTAGCTGGAAACTTCGAAGCGGCTATCACCGTTGCGCAACGGAGGTCTCGAGTGGTGCAAAAGTGTCGTTAACTTGGGGGAAAATTGCTGTACGTTCGATTAGGTGAATTGGACGTTTACCACGATCGAAGATCGTAAGCGAGAAACGACGGTGTAAGGTGGCTTTTAAGAATAATGGAAAACTCTTTGCCGCGTCTGTAAAGTGAAAAACAACGTCGTTGTTTGTTTGATTTAATCGATCGATTCACTTTCTTAACCCTTCCGGCGTCTTATAGAAACCTGAATTTTTCTCTATTTGCATTGAAAAGTGAGACGAGTGACAATTCTATTTTTCACTTCGTTCGTTATTCGTTACTTTAATTTCCAAAACTGAGCATCACACTTAACCCTTTCGCGAACGAAATACTATTCTTTTAAATTTCTTATTTATCTAGCGACGATCGTATCCTTAATGGATACTGAATTCAGACCGATTATTGTTCGAGTACTCGAGTGGGACGTACGAAAGGGTTACGAAAGGGTTGATATATGAAATTAATATACTAAATGAAATATGAAAATTTAGTTTCGAATTTTCAGTCTCTGAAATTGAACATCGCGCTCGATAAAGCAACACCGCGGAACAATTCCTTTATCCCTCCAGCCGCAGATGCTAATCAGCGAGTTTCTCAGCACACCAACGTACCCGCGCTATCAGCTAAATACACAGATCTCTCGAAGCGTACAACAATCGTTACCACTCGCGTCTCTCCAGAAAAACATTTCCACGTATCCTCTAACAAGTAATCGGCGGATCGAGGAACGTCTCGCGGTGCCAGGAAACACGCACCCCGTAAATCAGCCGGAGTCTCTCTGGTTGTGCAACGTCCCAAGCGGCGGTAACAAAGTCCCCGGAGTGATGAACGAGTACACCTCGTTCGAGGGAGTCGGATTTCCTCGGAGGCGACGCGATTTTCCGCGTCTCGAGCAACGTGTATACAAGCCTATACGGTATGTTCTGATCCGTGTACCTAAAAAGAAGCAACTTCGCGAACCTCTGGGCTAAAACGAAGGAGAAGCAACAACAACAAACCGACGTGGCGGAGAAGAAGAAGAAGAAGAAGAAGAAAGCAAGGAGTAGAGAGGTAAAGCGAGGAATCCAAGGAGATAGACTTTCACCTCGCGCTTGGCACGACGATCACGAGGGGATCGCGAGGCGTGCTGCATAAAGGAAAGGACAGACGCCGCCTGGAGATCCCTATAGCGGGCCTGGCTCGAATTGCGCTGCAAATGAAATCCCCGTTGCTACGGACCACGGAAACGTCCCTTCCGGCGACTCGTAGGTGGAAACTCGGATCTCGATGCTCGCGTATACCGATTCGAGCACGGGAGCAACCGCCTCTCGAGTGCTCTTCCACCTCCGCTCCCTTTCTTCTCTCTCTCTCGCTCTCGAGTCTCTCCCTCTCGGGTCGAACTCTCTCTCGAATCTATCTCTCCCGAGTCTCTCCCTCTCGAGTCTTTCTCTCTCTCTCTCGAGTCTCTCCCTCTCGAGTCTCTCCCTCTCGAGTCTTTCTCTCTCTCTCTCTCGAGTCTTTCTCTCTCTCTCTCTCGAGTCTCTCCCTCTCGAGTCTTTCTCTCTCTCTCTCTAGCTCTCGAGTCTTTCTCTCTCTCTCTCTCTCGAGTCTCTCTCTCTCTCTCCCTCTCGAGTCTTTCTCTCTCTCTCTCGTCTCTCCCTCTCGAGTCTTTCTCTCTCTACCTCTGGAGTCACTCTCTCTCTCTCTCTCTAAAATATGTCTCTCTCTCTCAAATCTCTCTCTCTCTTGTCTCTCTTTCTCTTGAGTCTCTCTCTTGTCTCTCTTTCTCCCGAATCTATCTCTCTCGAGTCTCTCTCTCTCTGTCTTTCTTCCTCTCTCTCGCAGTTGCTCTCTCTTTCTCGGCGAACCACTCGGTGTTGAGTATGGTTCTCCGCGGCCGCTTTTATTAACCCTGCGCGCCGACCGTGTACCTCCCGACTACGACGATACCGCAAATATTTGCCCGGCGACTTTACGCCATTCCTGAACGGTCGAGAAACAGGTCGCTGCCCTTTATAAACATTCGACGCCGTCGCGGGAACAGTCGCCTTCCGAACGAACGAACCTCTGGGGCTTGGTATTCGAGTCTACGCCGGAGACGACTGTCTTCCTTGCGCCTTCCAGGGAAACGCATGGAAACAGACCGAACTGACGGCTTTTCGCCGGATGAAATTGTCGCTGGTAGAATTGTAGCGGAGGGTAAACAGGGTGGTGACAGGGAGAGGATGATATGTGTTCTGTGGTTTTGGCAGAAATGAGAATGGAGAATGTGTCTTTTTCCAAAGGGACAATTTTTGGACGTTTTCTTTTCTGCAGATTTTCTAAGATTCTAAATTTGAGTGTGGCAATATTTTCACCGCCAAAAATAAATCAAAGGGTAAAAACAAACTACACTATCGTCACTCTTAAATGGAATTTGCATAATTAGAAAATGACATATTTTATAAAAAAAATATATATTTGGCTACTAAATAAGATTTCTCGAAAATATCGGTGCCCATTTGAAATTCAGTGCAACTGCAAAATCTTAACCTCTGTCAGTTAAAAATTAGTTAATAATCTTACTTTCAGAGCATAAAATCACAAACAAAACTATCATTTTGCATAACTCGAATGCTGGTTAACTTCTTTGATCAGGCAAGCTTAACCATCCGCGACCGCAGAACCCTATCAACCAACGAGTTCCATCGTCGAATTAAAGACGTCGCCGTAATATCCTCAGACAGTTATGACAATAGTCCGTGATTCGCGTTAGAGTTAGGATTGCGGAACGTGACCGGTCGAGGAAACGACGAGGTTGCGTCCACGAGACGGTATTAATTGTCCCGTAATTGCGCCGCGACGATTCGCGGGATTGTAATTTAAAGGGAATCGCGGTTTCGTTAAAACGAAGCCGACGTAAAGGAACGTAGTAACGTTACTTCTAATTGAATCACACCGGGTTCCTGGTGAGTAGCGTGATTGCTGTACCGTTTGGAAAAATAAGGAAGAGGATAGTGGTTGTTGAAGCACGGTGGATCTTGACTTGACCTGTACGCTGCAAAGTTTACGTGATCTCGAGGAGAATACTTCTATCGAGATGTGATTAAAATTTAAATGACTTCTACGAATCAAACTGTTGATGCGAATCAGACAAAATTTTTTTAGAAGGAACACGAATTAGCAACGGAATAGGCAACGATATCACTTGCACAGAAAAAAGATTTCTTTGAGTGCAATTTTGAAAAGAATGAAAATAGACAAGAGATGGAAATTAAAAAAGTACTGGAAAATTCAGATCACGTCACACATGAATTCGAGGCTTTCTGAATTGAAACGAAAGATAAAAATAATCAGAAATCCAAAGATAGAAAATTTGTGAAAGTGAAAATTTTAGAGGAAACGAGAAACCTTGGAAAAAATCCTGACAAGGACACTATGGCAATGACACAATTACCACGCTACAAAATTTGAGCAGCCTCCGGAAAAAAATGCAAGGCTTTTAGAATTCAAACGAAAGGTAAAAGTAATCAAAAATCGAAAGACAGAAAATTCTCGAAAGTGAAAAATTTTAAAAAATCGAGAATTGTTAGAAGTATCCTAACAAGGACACTATGGCCCCGACGTAATTACCATATTACAAATTTTCTAATCCAAAGAAACTTAGAAAATCCAAATTTTCCAACTCGAAAATTCGAAGAAACCCCAAATAAAAGTCGCTAATAACTGAAAGTATTTAAAGTAGAACCTTCGAGAGGATCGATTCGAATTTCAACCTTCTGGCTGGACATTAGAAAACACTCGAGCAAAGAGCGTAAACATCCATCACGGATGCGAATAATTAAGCGAGGCCACCACCCAGGCGGCGTACGTCTTCGCGCTGGTTTACCTATACGCGACTGTCCGCATTATTAATCAACATCCCCGGGGTCGAGAGGCTCGTCGGGACAAGCATGATCGTGATAAATCGCGGCGCGACCACGGCGTCCTCGAAAGCGAGAATGAACACGTCAGGGATGGTCGAGTGTTCGAAGGATCAGGGCGGCGCACAGTGTTCCGAAACAGCCGTCTCTCTCGAGAAACCTGCAATTTTTTATCATTTCTCATTACTTCAATTTTCTGTTTCTTCTAAGTTCCTAAATCTCTATGGATCCTACATTAGAACGTTATTTATCTATGAGAATTTTTGGAACAGGGTAATATTTGCATTGAAATTTGTAACCCCTGCCATCTTCAAAAATATTAGACTATAGAAGAGGTAGAAAGATGCAAAGTTTCGTTAAAAAGTTTCTAGCCATCGCACTATTTGAGATATGTAAATAACATTTTTGCGGTAACTAGAAATTTCAGTAACAAACGAGCTATATCGGTCGATATTCAAGGACACGTCGCGCAGAATCGAGTCAGCCTATAGAATCGAAAGAGCTAAAAGTACGCGCCATGGATTTCATACAGGAAACTACGCACTAAGATTAAAAAAATTCGATGACATTTCACAGTAGACGTACCGAAAATTAGCCAATTTTAATAACAATTTCAATATCTATTAAATATATCAATCTTAATTTTTACTATTACCTCCTAGCTCAAGTTCACTTTTCTGCTTTCCGCAGAAATCAACTGCTACGTTTTTACCTCAAATTACACTGCTGCTTCGAAACGCCGTGTAGGCGCGACCAATTATTCTCACGTTTCATATTTCAGCCAGCCGGCGGACAGCCGTATCGTTCGGTCGGAATTCATCGCGATAACGCGGCGCGGATAATTGGAATAGTTGGTAGAGGAACCCTCGCGTTCCACGGCTACCGAATCAACTATTCCCCCGACTGTACGCAGACTAATCCCTGGACTTGGTAACGCGGCAGGTAATTAAGCTACGCGCTAATTAATCGAGAACGAACGCAACGAAACGTAGATAGGAGGGGAAAGAGCGATGTCCTCCAGGTGGAGACGATTGCATCTTTATGTCTCACTTTAGGCTAAATGGCCTCCTCCGAGCTGACTGGTCGTTAGCCAGGCATTTGCAATCTTAAGCGAGCCTAAGTGCGTTGTAACGTTGGATTCTCGGAATGGAATTCTTCTGGATAATCTAGCGTAGAGATGGGGAACGATGTTTCCTAGATGATGCAGATTTTCACCGGAGATTAGAGCTGTTAGCTAGGTCTAAACGATCCTGTAAATACTCCATTGTAACCCTTTCTTATTACTCGTTTCTCGGTGTCAGTGGTGATCGGCAAGCAAACTCATCTCGATTAGTTGTTCATATTTTTATAACGCGGGAAATATAATGCAAATTAAGGACATCGTTTTTTGGGTTAAATTTAATTAACCCAAAATTATAAAATTGCAAATTCAGAATTTGTACGTTTTTTTTTTTTTTTATCGCGATATACAGAGTTCTACTGTATCTTTAGTTATATTTTTTACGCATTTTTCGTTTACAATTTTCAAACTCTCAGATACTGCTAATAACTATCGCACTTTATTCACACGATCTGCAAAATTGTACATTCTTATTCTTACAATGCGGGAAATGTAATACAAATAAAGTTCCAACGACGTCTCTTTTTGGGCCAAATTTAATTAACCCAAAATTCCAAAATTCAAAGTTCGAAATTTGTATCTTCCTTCGTTTATCGCGATATACAGAGCTCTACTGTATCTTTAGTCACATTTTTCACGCTCTTGTTGTTTACAATTTCCAAACTCTCACTCACTACTAACAACTATCCCACTTTATTCACGCGATCGGCAAAATTATACGCGTGTCATATTTAAAATTTTCAAATTCCCCCCGTTTACTTGCAACAAATTTCACCCGATGCCTATTTATTCGTTTAATTCAACCTCCCCCGGATAAAGGACAATCTTTATCGATTCCGCGAAACCACTTTGCACACGAACGCGCACCTTCCATTAAATTACTAAACCAGTTTATTAAGGCATAACAACACCAGCGTTTCTCATGCTTTCAAGATACCCGTGGCCCGTGAATCAGCTGGTAAACCGCGAAAAATCAGACGAGGCAGAGTTGGACCAGCCGCGAGAAGCCTCAAGGTGACGTTATCTCGGGCCCCTTTTCTCTCTTCAAACGGTTAATTCGCGTGGGTGGCGTGCGAACTTATCGTCGTGTCGCTTATCGTTGCCGCGTTTCGTTGATATTTAAACGAGGAACCGTGTTATCGGGATGCAGACGCGCCAGATAATTCCGCCTTTCTACTCGGAGTCGAGCCCTGGACGCGCGTAGAAAGCGAGCCTAAAAGTTAACGAAATCAATCGGCTCCTAGCTTAATGGCCGGTGTAAATTTTCTGCTAATTTCGCGTCGCTGGAAGGGGAATCGATTCGCTTTCACGCCAGAAGGAAAACGGAATTTTCTTTTTTATTAGAACGAGAAATATACTTAGGTATAGGTAGCTCTATTGGTAGCATGTGGCTGTGGCTCTCGTGCGTGGGGTTATCTGAAGTTGACCCACCTCTCGAGAGAAACTTCTTCCTTTGGGAGGAGATAGCTAACAGTGGTATTTCACGGAGCTGTAGGTTGTTTCTAAACGGTGTTTATTCGGTGTGGTAGGAGGTTTGACGGAAGGACTTGCCGTGTCTGTGCCTGTAGTCTTCTTTTGTTAAAGAAGGAGTTAGAAATGGGTTGCCACTTGTGTATTCGTGGACGAGATATTTTAGAGGAGAGTGAGGTATTTTGTGTGGCGAAAGGAGTGAGGGAAAATTTCATTTATTGTGTGCTAGTGATGGCAAAATTTAGGTTACCTGTACTACCTCTTCAACTATTTTGCACTAAGCAGTTCTTACAAGTTCTCACACTTTACGAACCCATTTCTATATTTTCCTTTAACAATTTTTCATGTTCTTGTGAAAGTATCGTAAAATCGCTCCGGATCTCTAGTTTTTACAAATTTTCACGTCGATATACGTTCGCAAAATAAAAATTTAGCAATCAATTTTAAATATTAACACGTTCAGGACAGTGGGTCATCGATGCCCTTACTTGCCGATACGACCCACCGATGGGTCATTCAGAATAATGGCAATCGCCACGTTCTCAGATTACACACTAAAAAATTAAGTATCAATGTGTAGGCATTTTGGGACGGTTCATGGCTTGGCCTGCGCCTCTTGGCGAGTGACAAACACCAGACCCGAGTACCCATCGGTTCGACCCAGCGATATCTTTGCCATTCGACGAGAGTCGGTTCTTAGCTTCGGTAATAGACGGACGCCGAAGAGTCCGAAATAAACTACTTTGCACGACATCCTGATTTGAGTAAAGTTCATTAGACCACCTCCTACAAATGATAATTAGACTTTGGATTTTTATGCATTTATGGAAAATTTGAAGTCACAGAAATACGTAAATGGACCCAAAATATAGTACTCGCTGTATTATTTACCGAATAAAACAATCGACCGTCTATCTTCTATTTTTTAAATTACATTCACAAAAACAGAAATTTGCGTAAAAATCCGCATTCCGATGACAGCACACACTAATGCTAATACTGAAACTTCAAACAACCATAAAAATTTCGGTTGTCCGCACAGGAATTAACACTCATCGGTATCGATCACTCCCACCGAGCCACCCAATTCTCAAGCCTCGCCCTCGCCGCTCCGAGCGAGCGTGCAAACCGGAAGTGAGTGGCCTAACGGAACCCTTAATAAACGTGAACGCGTGGACGGGATCCGCGACGCGTGTGCCTATGTGTCGGACGATCTAGAAGGCGAAGAAAGAGAAGGCTGGTAAGATTCGTGTGATAAAGACCGTAGAAGCGTGGTCAGGGGAGCATTGTGCGTGTCGCCGCGGCGGACAGCACAGTAAGCGCGTTCTGTCAGCGTCGCGCGAGCGCCTCTAGCGTGCGGAACGCGCGGTGCCTTTTGTAAACGGCAGCGGTCGCGTGGGTGGAGAACGCGCCGGCAAAGCGAACGTCCCGTAACAGGCTAACTTCATGCAAATCAGAGGGACACGATGGAAAGGACTTGTACCACGCTATCGTTCCCCGTTTCTTCTACGCTGCTACCGCTCCGCAACGGTACACAACCGTCCGAGCTTTTCCTACTCACTTCTCGTTTGGTGAACCGCCGATTCAACGGACTCCTCAGAGTCTGTCTGCTTCATTTTTAGAGTTAGGGACAATAAGGGTGGCTTTGGGGTGGAACTTAGGTGCATAGTTTCGTCTTTCTTTTGCTGTTTTCATAATTCGGTGCTTGGACGCAGGTTTGTGAAATTTAAGGCTTGGTGAATTGTCGATTGAACGACCTCCAGAGGATAGATAGGGTTTAAGAAGAAATTTTGTTAATTCGAAGCACTATTCTGACTACCTTTGACTTTGAGGTGGAATGATGGAATGATTTTTCATATAGTTTGGCTTTCCTTTTCTTTTTTTCATAATTTGGTGCTTGGATGCAGGTTTGTGAATTTTATTAAAAGAATGAAGGCCGAAAGGTGTCATTTGTGTACTTTAAAGTGGCATTCATGGCTAGGTAAAATTTATATTTTATCACGAAATTAGTTGTTCTTTGCCTCGATTGGTTTCAGAGGAATTTAATTAAACAGACTTTCACAGCCTCGTATTTAATTTAATAACCGAGGGAGGAGAGAAAACGAGTTGATTCGTTATTGGTTCATCGATACTTAGAACACGGTAATTTACTTATCGACGAGTTATTCATTTTTTCGCATTTGCAAGACCCAAAGTAACTGCTTACAAATTTTCCTCATTTTTTATTACGAGCTAGAACGATTCAATCTATGCTCGATAATAGAGCCCAGCTAACAAGTTAAACACAGTTTCCACCTCTGAAAAAAGCCACACATCCAATATTTCCCCAAGATCTATTACATACGCCTGGTTAGCCGATGTTACTGGTAACTTAAAGGCAAGGTAGACTCCGGTAGAAGAGGTTCATGTAAATGTTAAATATACGAATAAGTAATGGGAAAGACTGGAGAACAAGATCAGAGGATTCCCAGCAGCACTCTGTAGCCCGGAGGAATTTTTCCACGGTGAAGAAGCGACGATGTGAAGAGGAGTTCGAGGATCAATATTTGCCGTCTTGTCTAGCGTTGATTTGAACGTGGTCGAGAGAACACTACACATCGAGCCAATACTATTCCAACCGGCGACACGAACCCATCTTTAGCTCTCGCTTCACGACAGAATCTTCGTCCCATCTTCCATCATAGGGAGTATCTTAAAAAGTCTCCTGTAACTTTCATCCAACCGTGAAAGTCCAACGCTTGAATCGCGGGTCTGTAGAAAATAATCGGACTGGAATCTACTCTATGTGGTAGAAAAGAAGAGGCTGAAGAGTTGTTCACGTGTTGGTAAATTTTGAATTCTCGGTTGTCCTGTGCACGATACCGTTCTTCGTTGAATAACACGCAAAAGTGGTTCGTCGAAATAACTGAATTTATTCTGGTTTTTTATTCCGTCGATTCAATTGTAGATTTTAATTTCACACTTTGTAACGTCGTGCGACTTAGAAGTGACGATTTTATGCCAAACGGCTGTAGTAAATTTACTATAATTATTCTAACTTTAAATAATATAAGAATGCAGTTTTTTTTATCCTGGGCGAAATGGGGAGCGGGCAGGGTGACTCTTCGGTAGCTTTCCAAGTCAAGCTCCGTTCCTCGCGACGAGTGTTAAGATGGGTGCCGCCCAACGTTGGGAAAAAAATACTTATATTTGTAATTTAATCTGTATATATGTATGATAATAGTAGATTACTTACTAATATTACTTATACAATAAATAAAGTGGTAGAAAAATGAAAATGAAAGTTCCCATCGGTCGGTAGCGTGTATTCTCGGTGTTTGCTCAAGGAAGCGTGTGTTAAGTCGACAGCGACGTTAATGCTCAGCTCGGAAGCAAGTAACTGAGCGACTTGCACCGAAGATTCTTCGTTCGATGAAGTTCTTAGTCCATCGACTTGGGTTTCTGGGTGAAAGGGAATGAAAAATATCGAGGAGGATCTTTCGATGGCCAGGAAAAAAGTATTTTTGAAACTGACGAAGAAAAAATCTCGTGAAGAAGTCTCGTGACTTCACACGAAGAACAAAGTCTCTAGGTCACGAAAACAGAGCAAGGTAAAGGCAAACGTACTAGCGGTTTCTCCTACGGAGCAAGTGGCGTTGCCAGGGATGACCTTTAATTGCTCAACGCGAGCCGAAAGATCTCGAACAATCTATACGTTTTGCGCGTGGAAGCGAGTCTGTTCGCACCAGGGGGGTATCCTCCTGTGTTCGCAATGCCTCCTCGATTGAGCCGTCCAGGTGGACGTCCTGACACACCGGGACGTCTGAACGGTCTTTAATGAAGAAAGACATCCAGTGTCGTGGTGGCTGACGGACTACAAGCGTTGCTAACGCGCCGCTGATCCTCTTCATCCACCTTTCGTCCTCCCTCGTCCTTCCCTTTCATCCTTGTGGCTTTTGCTCGCCCCGTTCGCCGCCTCGACTTTCCACAGAGCACCGCTCTCGGCTTTCTTTGCCAAAGAAACCGGTGAAGTGCGATCAACCGGTCGCCGGGTGCTTTCTACCGGTCACGCCGGCCACCGACGCGAGAAGAAAGAGACGAGAGGAGGAGCGTCGTCGTGTTGGCATGGGCAGAAAGCGCGGGTATCTTATTGCACACGCGAGAGAGTAGTGACGAGACGAAGGGGAGAGAAAAAAGGAGAGGAGTAAAGGGTCGCACTTGGGCGAAAACTGCTTTCGCCCAGTACCGATTCAATCAACTTTTTCAATCACCGGCTCTTTATTAACAGGTTCGTTTAATCTTGCGCTTCCGGTCTCTTCGGGAGGACCTCGAACGAGAACGCACCTTCGTGTTGAATGTCTTTTCGACCAGAGTGAATTGGCAGAGTGATGGACCACCGAGGATTCGACGAGTTCGAGAGTTTGTATTTAAAGTTTCGAAATTCCGAAGAGAATTTACAGATACTGTGCGTTGCTGAGAAGACGACGAGACTCGTTGGTTCTGTAGCGGACGCACTCAAAGTTAAATCACACGAATTTTTATTATTGGACGAAACGATCATGTCTACTGATCTAAAGGTCGAGCGGTCTTCTCAGCAACACTGAGTACTCGTGTAGTAGATCTAGAAGAACAGTAGAAAACTCGTACGAAAACAAACGAAAGTGAGAAAACAAAGTTCTGGCCAGTGATGCTACGAACTCAGAAAATTCTCCTCGCACTTGTTCCAAACTAAGCTAGTTAAGGGAAGTTTCCTAACCTCGAACACTTGACTTAACCAACTCGATCAATATTCCGCACACTTTGTCAGAGGTAAAGGTCGAAACCTGCGTTTCTGCAACAACGATCAAAGACACCCATGACCCTTTGTCGCGCGTGAAACCTCCGACGTGTACCACTTCTGTCGGCGTTTCCTGCATCCAGGGGACTTCAATCACAGCAACGGAACCGGCTCCATAAATTTGTCAGCCGGGATAGCGGCACGGTGCACGATCGTCGTGCAGCTTGCTTGGGGACAACGACGTGGAAAATGTCATCCTCGTGGCGGAAGAGGAGCCTCGACCGTGGGATGTGGGTCACAGGGCTCGCTTGGGTGTGATCCTCTTGTGGAAAAAGGCGAAGAAGCGCGATGGATCGCGCTCGATCGGGTCGCCACCTCTTCTCCTCGATCCCTCGTGCGACACCACGATCTCGGCGTCGCGTCGTCCGTGTAATGACCGTCCATTACCTAATACCCGTGACTGCACACGGGCCAGCGCTGTGATTTTCTGGCACCGTACGCGTCGACTGTTGATACGGTACCAGCGGGAGTCGGTCACGTCCTGGCTCCCAGCCGAGAAACCGCTAGTGGAGAACGCGACACTTGCTGTCACACTGAGAGATTCTCTCGATCGATCGGAGGGCATGGTGAATTTGTTGGAATGGGAATTTCGTGGGAATTTTTCAAGCGAGTGAATGAGTTTCGAATGTTGGAGGTGATAGAGAAGAATGTTTGGTTAGATTTTCTTGCTTGAGATTAGGGTCTTTTGGGAGTGTTTGCGTAGCTTTTCTGAATTGAGAGGGAGAGAATTGAATAGTGCAATTATTTGAAAATAAAAATAATTAAAAATCTTTAGAACTGTCGCAGAATAATTAACAAAGACACAAGATTAAAATTAGAGAGTTATAAAATTGCCAAATTGAAATTGGAGAATTGCAGAATTGCCAAATAAAAATTGGAGAATTATAGAATTGCAAAATTTAAATTAGAGAGTTATAAAATTGGAGAATTGTAGAATTGCAAAATTAAAATCATAGAATTACAGAATTGCGAAATAAAAATTGGAGAATTACAGAATTGCGAAATTAAAATTGGGGAACTATAAACATTGCAAAATTAAAATTGGAGAACTGTAGAATTACAAAATTAGAGAAGATCGATAAAATTGAAATCTCCCAAGAAAGCCGAAAGAAAATCGGAACTCTCCGACGAAAAATTTGCGCGCACGTCAAGGAAGGTTTGCGTAGAGGCCCGCGCGGGTGCATTCGTGATCGATCGTCATGATTCATCTGGGTTCTTCGGAACGAATATGGGTTACACGGAGCTGCACGGTCGTGGCATGGAAATAGAATCACGCAACGCTTGTCCTAAATCCGTAGCATGTCGTTCTTCACTGCGAAACACACGAAACCCACGGAGAGCCCGGTGGGTAAGGCAACGAGCGGCCTGGTCGGCCATTAATCGACCGTATCCTTTAATCCCTCAGACGTGTACAGCCGTAACCGTTCGTGGCAGAAGAAACGCCGCCTCGAACCTTCCCTTTGTTCCACCTCTACGCTGACTTCCGTAACACCGTCGAGGATACCACTACGAATTTGTACTCGATTTAAATTCCTGCTCGACTCTGCTCTCTATATGATTTCACGAAAACAACAATTCTCCCTCTCGATCGAGCAAACGAAATTGACAGTCGAAACTCGAGTGGAGAAATAACGATAATATCTTATCGGTACTTTTCTCGATAAATTTGTTACGTTACTGTATACGTGTTTTCAAAGTATACAACAGGTGACAAGTATGTTAACATTATGACGGAATATCGAATTCTGGTTATCAACGTGACCACCGAGGCAACAGTGAAAAAGCTGTCGAGCGTGTTTGCTCGATACGTTTACACGGGAACCGGACAGTTTAAGGCTGTTGGAACGTGACAGATTTGCGAGTCGGACAAATAACGAGAAAGAGGAAGAATTAATTAGCGGTTAATCGTTTTATCGCGCTGTTAGTCACTTACCGTGAGATACACGCAGCTTTCATAACTCGAGCGCGTTTTACACGGTTGAAGCCGTGACGAACACGGCTGAAAATCGCGTCGAGCCTACTTCAGAGGCTGTAGATGGTGTAACGTGGTAATGTCTTGTTCTCACATCGCAGTTGCTCTAAAAAAATTGTCAAAAACGTACACGGCCGAGAAGAAAATTCCAAGTGTCCTCAAATTTAAAAAATTCATTTCTACACCGTATTAAAAGTATAGACAATCTGAAAGGAAAAAATTGGGAGCGTCCCCGAAGTTTAACGAATGATTAGAATATTCATTTCTACACCACGTTGAAAATATGCACGACTTGAAAAAAAAAAATTAGAGGCGTTCTCAAATTTTAACGAAGAGTCTAAAAATTCAATTTTATACAATATTAAAAGTTTCGACAACCTGAAAAAAAAACATTAAGAGCGTCCCCAAATTTTAACGAAGAGTTGGAAAATTAATTAAAAGTGTAGATAATCTAGAAAAAGGTACAACTACCCCGAACTGTTAACGAAGACTTGGAAAATTCACTTTCATAGCATCTTTCTATACGACACTTAAAAGCTCGTCGAATTTAAACAGTTGCCCGTTCAATTTCGCTCTTCCCAATTCACCCAGAAGAGTACAAAAAGAATCCCCCGACGTATGACAAATGAGCTTCCCGCAATTACGCTGGAATCGTCGCTTAATTCGCTAATTGTCACCGTGCAGCCCCGAAACGAACCGCACAATCAGCCGATCCGAGTCGAGCGTCCGGTTTGCTCGCAACAATCGACAGATGTAACCGTTTGCCTCGACCTCGTCGATGACGTGAACCATTAATTACCGGAAACGTGACCCGTTGGTCGGTGACACGCGCTGCACGGCTCATGTGCATCGGGTGCAGCGAGAGAAGATATCGTCGTATCACGAGCATCACGAAAGAACGTCGACTCTTGAGCTGGCCCGTCTACGATCTCTCTCTTTCTCTCTTTCTTTCTCGCTTTGGCCAATCACTTTCTCTCCGCGAACACGTCTGGACGATTCTCGTCTGACTGCGAGCAACAGACCCACCGAGGGAAGAACTTCGAAACTGTGCAAATTGAATCGTCGAAATCTTTTGGAAGTTAGGAGAACGATCGAAGAATTTGGTGGAGAAAGAAGGTCGCTGAAGAATTCGCTGAGACTGGGTTATAGGGAGCATTGAATATAAATAAAGATTGTGAAAGAGGAAGAATTGTGCAAGGAAGAGACAAATCTGATAATCCAGAAGAGGGAAGTTATACATTTCTTGGTCGCTATAAATTTTCCTCAAATTTCTTCGTATGTTCTATTATACCTTCTATAAAGGAGACATTTTCATGTTGTTCCATAAAAAAGAAGGTTATTGTTAGCTAAAGTTTGGATGAAATTAACCCTTCGTAGGTCATCTGGGTCATTAACCCTACTGCGTTCTTCGTTTTGACTGTACACTTAAGACTTTTGGGTGAAAAAAGGACCTAAGACGACCTAGCAATAAACGTTTAAAATAATGTTAAGGAACGTAAACTTGATAAGTAGCAAAAATGACTAAAAATATAAAAAAGCGGTGGGTCAAAAAAGACCCGAAGACGGCTCTAGGGTTAATGACCCAAGCGAGATTTCACTCTTGAATTACATCGAAACAAATTTTTATTTCTACATAAAAAAATTAACGAACTACTGTGTAATGTAGTAGAGTCTCTGATAAGTATCCCAGAATTTTTTTCGAATTTTTGGAAGCCTACAACGTTAAAAAAATTAGACTTGAACATGAATAACCCGTTTTTCCTAAAAAGGGT
>NW_017100212.1:682904-691038 GCF_001263275.1 Habropoda laboriosa | reverse complement strand
CCACGATGTTAAAAATCAACGATTACAATTCAGTCTGCAGCAATAAATAAATTAAGAGACCAGGAAGAGTCGGAATCTCGCAAATTGCTGAATAGCGAAACAGCTGGAAAAAGTATCCCAACGAGACGCTCCGCGGTTTCGTGAAAGCAACTGTAACCCCACGAATGCTTTCTCTCCCGGGCTTACTGCGATTTCGACGATTCTTATCAACCGAACCCGCTGATGACCTGGTCCCCGGTTTCACGACCATTTTTCGGCTGGTTCGCGGAAACGAGGAGCGCGGTCGTTAAATCCTCGCCGATTTCCAAACTCTTTTTACGTTCGGCATTAAAGAATTATTTAGTGGACGGTTACGAGCGCGGCACACCGTTCGACGATTTCTTCCTCGTCGAGGTTCAAATGTCACCTGACGGTAATTATGCGAGCATTAAGGCGCGCAGCCGTTGAAAATTCTATTTAAATTCCAGCCACCTCGGTGTATTTCATCCAATTTAGTCAAATTTGAAAGTATAATCGTTCGCACAATACTAAAAATCTGACTTTCATTACCGACAGTTCGCTCGTTATTTTTAATATAATTCTAGTCGAGATTCTTAAATGCAAATTTCTACACCTCTGTCTAGTTAAATTCCGTACGAGGTAAATATATAGCACTTCTCGGAATATTAAGTGTGACTTTCGACTGTTAATTACTCCGGAATAATTAAACCCAAAATTCCATTGAAATTCCTACGTATCCGGTGTGTTGTGTATTCAATCCAATAAGAGTTAAAAATACAACGATTCTTCCAACGACACCAATAGCCATGTACAGTCGATGGAAGAAATGTAGCGAGGTCCTAAATTAAGAATGCGAAATTTTCCTTTTTTTAATTAAAGCTGAATCGAAACTGAGGCATATTATGCAGAGGTCAGAAATTAGCTAACCCAGGAAATGAAGGTCTGATCCACTTTCTCTAGCACACTACTGTGCAGCGCTGAAAAGAAATCCAGAGAGACGACACAGGAGCAAGAGGAGTACCTCACGTCTGCCAATAATGACAATATATTCTGGCCATTGATGGCTTCAAGTGCCCTTTAAGCTTATGTGCCCTTATGTGTGTTTAAGTCGACTCAGGTATGTGTTACATATGTACATTCTCTTTTAGATTTAATTGCATTACTTCTTAGTAAGTAATACGACAATGAAATGGCACTTTGGCGTATGTGCCCTTTTTCCATCAAACGCCCCAATTCTGATAAAGAAGGTGAACCTAAGGGAATGTAACCTAACATTCCCTCACAGATTGACACCAAAACCAATTTGACCACTTCGACATATTTCTTCGTCCGACTATACCTCGCGTACACCGCAGCGCGGTAGTTCCCACAGGGAGCAAGAAAAACGTGTCAGGTCACGACACCGATCCGCCTTAAAGAGCGACCGTTGTTCAGGCGTCAATCACCGATGGCGGAGAACAGAACGCACGGGGGTTGTGTGTGGTTCACCGCAGAATCGTCGGTGCGCGCGTGGTCCGCAAAACCGCGAAATTTAATTGCTCGTTAGTCTGTTGCAACGGTGTCGTCGCGTTAGGCCTGGCATTGAATCTCGCGGGAAACTCGACGACCTTGAAAGTCGATCTCTGCTGGATGGTCGCGTCGACAGGACACGTAACGCGCTCTCGCTTCTCAATCGACCAGTTCCCTTCGATATACATATACACACCGCGGACTGTACCGGTGAGAAAAGGTGAGAAACAGAGGGAGGCGAGAGAAAGAGAGGGCAAGCGTTCTGAACACGCTGTAAAACATATATTTAACGGTAGTCAGGTACCGTAGCGAGAGAGAGGATTGTAATCTTATACGTTCCAAGTGGTAGGTATCGGGTGTTGCTTGTTTCAAACACCAGGGAATATTAATGACCGACCGTTTTCGAGGAGACCCTCGAGAGAGACGCGAGTCGATAAAAATCACCCTCGAAAACCCTCCTTCGATCGCGATTATCGTCGATTAGATGTCGATAACTCACCGATAATTGCGCGTGGATAATCAGTTACGTATTGGAAGATTACTGTCATTGCTAGCGGAGCAATTCGCGCGTTCGCGACTCTCGCACGATTGTCCTCGTAAAGGGGAAGATTGCAGAGTTCGCAGGAAGAAAAAGATGGTTCGTGTTACACGGGAGGATTTAGCGGTTCGACGATTGCTTCTCGGGTGCTTTCGATCGTTACATGGGAGGCGATCAACGTTGACAGGTGGTGTGTGCGTGTTGTGTATCTGTGATTAACCCTTTCGTTATCGTTGAGAAAGATTGCCGACGATCTAGCGTGAATAAATGTCGACTTCTTCCTGGACGAGGATCTTTGTCGTGCAAATGCAAACTTTGGAGCGAGCCTAATCACCCTTTTACGATAAGAGTTTCCAGGAAAGGCACTTCTTTCCTCACTTCCTTAGCAAAAAATTCTATAGAATTATTATATTATAGAAATTGATATATCAGAGAGTTGCAGAATTAACGAGACATTCACTATCTGCAGTCTTATCAAAAATGAGTTGAAATGTAAGTAGTTTTGTTAACTTTAATAAAGAAAAAATTCACGTTCATCGATGTTTTTGTTATCTCACGTGACCCATCGGTGGGTCATTCAAAATTAAGGCCAGGAAGATTGAATGGAGAGCATGATCGAACGATAAATCACTAAATTAACCCCTCAACGCTCAGAAAGTGCAACTTTATTTAATTATTTTCTTTCACCTCTCTATTCTACTGCAAAAATGTAAATCACAGCATTATAAATAAATGGGAAACTTATTTCTATACGCCTAGGAAACAATTAAAAAAAAAAAATAAAATTCATCATTTTTGACACATCAAGTTCCAAAAAATGTGAGCGATAAGGGGCTAAGTATTAATAAAACACATTTCGGTCCTAAGACATGCCGGTGAGCGTTTCGTGAAGTTCGTTGCCATTCAACACGTCTTAAAAGAAAAAAGGGAAAAAATCTTCAAAGATATATTTTATTGAAAAAAATGTATATTTTCGACTTGCGACAATTTGTTTCTCAGTGTCGCCGCAGAGGTTAAATATTAAAAAAGATGTTAGATTTTCTCGCGAGGGTTCAACGCGTGTGAGTGTCGCCGAGGAGGTTGAAAAATTAGAGCGAATATGAGGTTGAAAAATTAGAGCGAATATGAGGTTGAACATGACAACAGTCTCGCTCCAGATCGGGTTCATTGTTGGACGAAGTATCGACAGGCGGTCGACCGCGATCACCGGTTCAACGGGTATACCAGGGCAGGCAGTCTCCGGTTGTTTGGGTTCGCACGAGCATAACCCGGAAATGGTGGTCTGACACGAGACCCGGGTCCGTGAACGTTGACACCTTATTATCGCGCCGCCTCGAGGAGACCGGCCCGGCCGCCTCGCCGGATCATCGTGAAGAAGAAATTGCTCTGGCGAAAGTCACCCGGTGAAAAGAATGGCCCGCTAAACTATATTCCGATCGGAAGTCACGCGGAATAATCCTGCAAGCGTGTCGCTGTCTCTTTCTCCCACTTTGTACCAAGGGAATCACCGTACCGATTCGATCGGCGAACCCGCCACGGTTCAATGAAGAAACGATCCTTTATCCGACACCGGAGAACCCCTCGCGCCCCACGTAACCGGCTTATTCAATATCTTCCATATTTAAATAGCCGGCACACGATGCTAATAAAGAAACTAGAAAGGTGTATACACTCACGTTCAGAAGTATCGGGACACTTTTCGAATGGGAATGAAATTTCAACGAACAATTTTCAGCGATGTGCACTCCTTTTCGTAGATATTAGGAGAGTTGACGAATGTGGAGCGTACTGAGATCTGGTGATTTTTAGCGAAATCTCTCGACACCTGCTGAATTCTATTAAAATCTAGTGAAATTTTTTGGAACCTACAGACGTCTACTAAAATCCCAATTTTTACTGGTATTCTCACCGACACACGCTCTCGTTCATGAGTATTAAGACAGTCACTGAATGTGAAGCATACTAAAATGTATTTGCTGAATGTGAAGAAAGCCTGGTCGTCGTCGCAAGCTTAATATAAAATTATTTCACGAAATTATTACGCGAAAGACGTTGCAAATTAAAGAAAAATCCATTCAAGCCATCAGTCAAGGTATATTAAAAAATAATGAAACTTTCTTCTCTTACATTCTCCTCACAAATCTATCATTTACGCGAAAAACGTTGAAAATTAATAGCACGACCGCTTTGTATATTTTTGTGAATATACAACAGTAACTTCGCCGAGGAAATGTAATTTAAATCACGTAATACTTTCTGTTCGAGCATAATAGGTGTCCTAATACTTATGAACGGCAGTGTACATAAAGGTACGTCGTCGCTTCGAACGAATCTCGTTGCTTGATAACGCTCGAGCCGGGCTATTGAACGCGGTGATGCGGTTTAATGGCGGACGCTGCTTACCTGACTGCCGGTAGGGAACGGTGAAATCGAAAAGGATACTGTTTATGCGATTATGCTGCATAGAGAGGAGCTCGATCGGTGTGCTAATGATTCGCGTCGCCGCTCTTTCGTAATAGATCTACGGAAGTGAGACTTCGGAGCCCCGTACGAGAAATCCACGATTTTCACATTTTCGTGCACTCCAAACGAGTATAAAGTAGAACTGAAATTAAATCTGAACTCGATCCTGTCTAACCGCATAGGTTGCTTTCCTTCGTTTCAAGTGTCCTTTCACCTTTAACCTTTCATATTTTATAATTTTCTAACAAAAAAATTGAATCAAAAACCCCCAAATTCTTTCACGAAATCTGTTGGATTGAAACAAAAGTCGGCAGCGTTTGTCAAACCATCTGGACCAGTTCGTCGTCCAGAAAGATGCCAAGTTCTGAAAGAATAAAATCGTGAAACTGTCTCAAAGGTCAGAGTCAGTGTGGGGTAAGATAGAGACCTTGAGTTGAAAACGTGGAAAGAAAGATTGTATGTAAAAACAGCGTGGTTTATGTTATAGTTAACGTAGACATTTACTTTTTCTTCTACTTCTTCACTTTTCTCAATAAACTGTTCTTATTACTTCAAATACACTTTCCGAACCTCAGTCACAAATCCCCCAAAAATTCCCTTCAAATTTCACATCTAAAAATCGCTACGAACCTTTGTTCCAACCCAATACCTCAGCAAAACACCGTTCTACCCAGGTTCTAGCAAACTCCACAACCACTGTCTGTGTCCCGCATGAGGCCGAACGCGGCGTTTAATGGCGACGGTGGTGGCAGCAAAACGGCGGGCGTAAAACCATCATTACCGCCAATTACAATAAATCCCGCGGCGTATTCCGCTTATCGTTTTTCCGCGCGGAGGCGCGGCTTAATCTATAATCCCGGCCGAGGTAACGGGGTATGCGTGCCAGGACGAAGGTGGACGGGAAGTGGTGGCATGCGTGCGTGGCGTGGCGTGGCGTGCACGATCATTTTCCCTGGCTACACTTTCACGACTGATGATCGGGTAGCGTTTCAGCGGCGATCGACTCTGTCCGGACCGGTCAGATTTACGCCACCCCGTGTGTGTAGCGCGTCCGTCGTCCGCCAGTTCAACCACTCTCGCACGTCTGGCCCACTGAACGGTCTAATGCCAGTGCAAACGCGCGCCCACCTATCACCTACCTGTGGCTATTGGCTCACGCGAACAGTACACGAGCATCAACAGCGCCCTACAGTCCTACAAGTGGAATGAACTTGCCCGACAACGACACTTCCGGGACTTCTCCGTAACCTGTGCAACAGCTGGGATTCCCCGAGCTTGTTACACGCGCTACCTTTTTCCGCCTTTCTTTCACCCTACGGTGAAACTCGCGCGGCCGCTTTTTCCGGCAATTGTCGCATCCGCGTGGCGGACAAGTCGGTGAAGATTTGTGTAGTTTTGTGATAATATTTGCAGGAGGTGGTGTATTGTCTACTATTCCAAATCGAGCTGTAGATTTAAGTGTTAGTCTTCGATTCTCGTTTTGGAAATACGCGAAATTTCGGTGACCAATGACTTCGTCCTTTCCTTACTATTATTCCTCGAATCTCGATCTCATGGCCTCGTCCTTCTTCCTGACCAACTCCGTTTCACCCTCGAACACTGCCACTGACATATCAAACCCTTGCGAATCCTAATCCCCATTGCTCAAGATACGAACACGTATATTATACGTCCTTCCTGAAAAATCAGAGATACTTATTGTACTTTGTCAACGTGTCTCCGTTTCGTGGTACATATACCACGCTAAGAAGCGCAGGCCATGCCATAAACCGTCCCAAATGCCTACGTATTATAGTTCGGTGAATCGAGGAATGCAGTTTTTATATCAAGGTTTTGAGTACGAATCTACAAAAAATGTCCGCTACTCGTAACAGGGATGGTAAAACCTGCAACCTGCCGGCAAAGGAAGCTTGAAGGTGGTCACGAAGGAGCAGGTTTTCTTCGAGATGACGGATGAGCCTTAACTTCGCGGTCTTCGTCGAAGACAATTTATCTACGCGCGTTCTACAGAGAAGTTGTAGGTTGAAATCGAAACCGAGAGAAGCTTCTTCACTTCCTTAGGAATATGACAAATTTACGTATCTTCTTTTTGGCTTCTCTTCAGAGTAGCAGTAGTTCTCTTTCGCCGGGAAGATAAAACATTCAAACCGAGAATGTGTTAAAAAGAATTGCAATCCTAGCAGCAGAATTCTTCCAACGATCCATTCGCCAACCTTCAACTACTCCAAGTGAGAAAATATGCAAAACGGGTGCTGAAACGAGGGTTAAACGAGAAAATGGAAATAGGAGAGAGGTGGCCTTGACCGGCGAATATATTCGGCCCAGACTATAGCGCGCCTGTTAAGGTAGACACAGCGCCGAGCAAAGTGCACGCGGTGATTCCTGACCAGATAGATATAATTAATGAGTACGAGCTGCAATTCCCATACACACCTCTGGAACCGCCTCAACAAGCACCTCGAGCAAGTCACTCTAACCCAGGTGAACCGGGGTAGTCGTGCCGCGGAACGGAAACATTCTTACTCGAGGGGACATTATGTAGGTATCTGGGTGAGAGGCGCCGCGTGCGTGTTCCCGTGTGGGCCACTCGAGGGTATCTCACGAGGGAAAAAACGGTCTCGATCGTTCTGGCATCTAATAATCGGAACACCGCCTGAACCATGGCTATTACTTCCTATCAATTATCGATCGATTTGCATGCCACGGAATGCCGTGTCTCTGCCCACGTAGTGCGTTCCTGTTACCTTAAAAGAATGTAAAAGAACCGCCCGTGGAATGATCCCGAGGCACCAGCGGTGATTGTTTCCTGGGTGAAAGTGCTACGATTCTTTTTTTTTTTCAACCGATAACAATTGAACCTTTCAGAAGCCCAACTACATTTTTTCGACACTTTTCTATATCGATCGTGGTATCGCCACTTCCGTCAATCTTCGACCCCCTTTCGAAGTTGCGTAATGTACGGAGTGTTGTGAAAATTATGGTGCAATTGAGAAGGAGGTGATTTCTCCTGTAAAATTAAGTCGAAAGTGTGGAATAAAATTTTTTCGTTTTCGAGAAAATTAAATTTGGATGCACGATTTCTGGAACACCCTGTATGTACAGATAGAAGAAAGTTAGAAGACGACGTTGGTTGTCACAACTTCACTTTTTTCTAGTTTTCCATATCGATCGTATTATCGTCACTTCCGTCAATCTCCAACCCCCTTTCAAAGTTACATAATACACAGGGTGTTGCGAAAATCATGGTGCAGTCAAAAAGAAGATGATTCCTCCTCTAAAATTCAGTCTAAAGTATGAAATAAAATTTTTTCGTATACACCTCCATTTTCGAGAAAATCGAAATTGAGATCCACGATTTCTGGAACACCCTGTATGTATGTAATGACGCTACGAACCTGTAGACACTCAATTTTCTCAAAAACTTGAGAAATATTCCTCCCAAAAGTCCAACCAGCTGAAACATAACTGAATCGATCGCCTAAATTCCCAACCGATAAAGAACGAAGGAGTTGCATAACCGTTCAGGTTCGTTCCAAGCTTCAATTACCATCGTCGCGTGGCATTTGCCGGCGGCCAGCACGCTCGTTGTCGCCGCGAGGTTCACGGCTCGTTTTTCCGGCCCAG
>NW_017100212.1:659260-682850 GCF_001263275.1 Habropoda laboriosa | reverse complement strand
GTTTTTCCGCCCCAGCGTGAGCCGTGCAACATTATTGCAACGTCGTGGAAGGCGTGCAGCGCCGTGTGTGCCTTTCGGCACAGGCGTCGCGAAACCGACGAGCGTCGTCGTTTGTCAAAGAGCTTTCGCGGTGGCCCGAACCAGCGCGACTTCGCGCCGTATGAGATCCCGCGCGAGCCATGTAACCCCGCCGACTGTCATCGATAAGCCACGATCGATAAACGAGAGACAAATTCACGGCAATCTCAGCCGAGTTACGCCCACGCGAATTTCAGAGCGAGAGCGAGACAAGGATCGAGAGTCGGCGAGGGGAACACGGACGAGTTCGCGTGTCCACGGACTACGTGGTCCTTATAAATTCAACGATAACGACTCCGGACTTTTTTCCATGTTGCAAATCGAGCCCGAGGGAGTTCCTTTTGGGGTTTTGCTCGAGATACCGGTGTGTAAGGATGAAAAATTTGAGGGAAGTGTATGAATATAACGTGTCGAGTGGACGTTTCGCGGCGAGATTGCGGCCGAGATACGGGCAAATCCAGGTTGCGTTTATGATCAAATTTACACTCGGTATGTGTGTATTTGCAAGGATGGTAAATTACGGATTTATAGACATGAGGTGCAGTCCGCTTTGAGTCGCAATTTTCGTTTTGGTTTATGAGACTTGGGTGTCGCCAGATAAAAATAAGATTAAAGCAACGTGTACCTAATGGTAATATACAGGGTGATGCACGTAAAGCGTGACAATTAAATATTATCAAAAATATTCGACATAAAAAAATTCATCGATATCAAAGGAAATCTTAAACCTGTACATTCTTTAAAATACCCAAAAAATTAGGATTACAACATTACTCCAAAGTGCGAAAAAGAATTTTGCAAGTGTCGCAACCTTAAGTTCGTTCGCGAACAAATTTATTTCTCCAACTATACCTCGCCGCAAACTTCTCTATCCGACCTCACATATCAGCTCCAAAGCCATCCAACGATATTCCATCTAAAGCCACCCTTTACCGAACCTCTCCTAACAATTCCAGCGAACGAGTGCAATCAGCCGATTCCCACAAAGCATCGAATTTCATTAAACACCGCAGGTATACACGCTCTCCCGGCTACACCGGTTGCAATACGCGATCTACGCGCGCAACATCGGTGGCTCAGCGTAAATCACGGGGAGGACGTCGAAACTGGGCGTCGTAAATCAATTGACCGGGTGAAAAAGGCACGGCGCACGTTTACCCGTATCCGTGGAAATTACGTTTTAATCATCGGTACAAGTGCATTAAGAGCCGTGGCATAAATTACCCCACGATGTAGCCACGGTAGTGTACCCGCCTCTTTCTCTGTCGCAATTTGCTTCACCGTCGTGCACACGCTAACCGTTTGTGGTTTGTATTCAAATGGCCGCAGCACGCTGCTTTCATATGCCTTCCTCGTCCCGATACCGTTAGATTCCTCCCGATACCTTCGATCGAGATCCTATCTCGGTGAAATCTCGCGTTATGAGTGATCCCCGGTGTTGTGTTTGTCCGACGACAGTCGCGCCAAACCGTGTAAACAAAGAGCGTCCATAGCGGAAATCTACTCACCCCGAGAACAGACAGCGCACCAACAGCCTCTTCCTCCTTTCCCTCTTCAGCGTCGACCAGCGACGGGTTATCCGCCGCGTTAACCGCCACTTCCGCTATCAGAGTGTCGTTCGAGTCGCACTTGTTCAAGTTCGTGTCTTCCGTGGTCAACGTCTCCAACGATACAGCGTCGTTCCTCTCGGCTTTGCTCTCCTCCACGCTGCACTCTCTGTCGTTCATAGAATCCCTGGCGTCCTCGTACAAAGAGGTCCGACTTCTTCTCAGATCGCTCTTCTGATCGTCCTCGGTTAACCTGGAGAGAGTCTCGTCTACGATTCCGTCACGATCATCCTCCTTCGCGAGATTCGTTGAATCGGTCGTTTGCGTTAGAGTGTCTTCTAGATCGTCTCGTATGAGCGACGTGGCTTCTTCAGCCTCTACGATCCTTTGGTCCAGGTATTCCGATTGTTTCTCCGAGAGGACGATCTCCGTGTCCTCTTGATGAGATTCGTCCAGGTACCAGGAAGTGCAAAGTTCTTGGCGTTTCTTGTCCTGCGGAGGTTCCTCGCCTTTCGAGAGAGCGCCCTTGCACTTTCTCAGGTAGCTTTTTACTTTCTTAGTCTTGCTCTTCCTGGTCTCTTGGCTTCGAGGCAACGTTCCACTCTCCGACTGCTCGCTGGGTTCGGTGATCCGAGATTGAGCGTCGACATCGTGATGGACTTTTGGTTTCACTTCGGAAATGTCCTCGAAGAACGGACACGGGTCTTGGTGTTCCGGTGCCAGCGTCCAGGTCTCCTCTTTCTCTAGGATTCGACGCTCCGCCGGTATCACCTGGAAACAGAAGAAATGAAAATGAAGAATCGTATTGTTTGCTAGGGGTGTTATGATAGATCGAGGTTTTTATTCTCTGCAATTTAGGGAAGTAGATAGATTTATTCGTATGTGTGCTGGCATTTGTCAGACTTGCCGAGTCAATGACCGAGGCCATTTAGGATATTGGATACAGGGGCAAGGATCAGTCAGGAGGAATTTGATTTAGTATCCTAATCCGGTAAACTGAACGCTCTGTATCTTTCTCCGGAGTCTGAGAAGAGGATTTACTCTGTCGTCGCGGTTTATCGCTTCGCTTTAACTTCTGACTTCTGGTAAGGTACCATTTGAAAAGACCGGTAATTCTTCAAATTCAATTTTCTAACTCTGTTTGCTCCCAAATCAAGACTTAATTGAAAAACGCCAAATGCTTGATGCTTTACTACCTCGCTATATTTCTTCCATCGACTATACCTTTACAAATTTTCAAAGTCGTCGTTCTTTAATTGGTACTTAGTCTGTTGTGGTAGCAATACATGTCTAGGTTCCTTCTTCCTTTTTTATACCATTTTTGCCTTAGTAAACGTTGTGCCTATTGGCTCAAGTCTGAGTCTGTGTTACTATCTACTATAATGTTTTTCGATTAAAATTTGCCAATTGCATAAGCAATTATAGAGAAAAATTTACAAAAATTCTCTAATGTTAACTTCCTCCTTCCTCCTTCGCTCTTGTCATTCATACTCACATACACACGGTCACGTTTGATCACACACTCTTGCCGCGCACCAATTTTTGGTCACGACATCGTACTTTCCTTCAGAGAAACTGTCACTCGGTCCAAACACTCATCATTCACACCTCCCTCGATCGATGCAAAAACTCTTGTCTCACATCCTACAATACGCGAAAACTTCATCCTACATTTTTTCCCGAAGAATCGCCCGCACTTCAAAGACACCCTGTACAGCCAATGTCGCCAACTGGTTCTCGAAGCAGCAGCCATAGCTAACGTCACGATGTACGCGTTACACTGCTGTTTCGCAAGCGAACAGAAGCTGATTAATTCGTGGTTGATCTACGATGGGAAAATCGGTAGCCGGGGGGAGGGGGGTGGAGGAGAGGGAGGGAGGTAGGGCGAGGAGAGGTTGTGGATAGAAAAGAAAACGTCGAGGCGGATCGAAGGCGAGCTCAAGCAGCGTGGCGGCGAGAGCGGTCATTCAATTCTATTTCGCAAGAGCCGGAGTTCCGCAGTAGGTAGTAGCGGAGGTGCGCCAAGCGTGTACAACTGTATCAGCGGCTGTCCAACGGCGTTCAGCGCCGCATAAAACAATGGGGTCTTATAGTAAATATCGTGGAACGGCGCCGCGGCTAATATTAACCTCGAGCGGTGCATAACGATGATATTTTACGCTACGCTTCAGCACCACCATTGCCGGACCGTGCCCATAAGATCCGCGTGAATACAACTTCCTCCCGTAATATCTCCGATTTCATAATGCACACACACCGACTTCCTGCTTTTCCCGGCTTTCTTGAAATACACAGATATTCCACGGGGATCCGCGGCCTAGGAACGTGAGTCACGCGGCAGCTGACTTACGAACCCGTGGAGATGCCCGCGCCTCGATCTTGGTTCACCGTACTCCTCGCGCGCGAGCCACAGATTACAACCACGGGCGAAACGGTCCCGTGAAACCTCATCCCCCTTCGTCCAACAGGGATCCCCAAGTCTGTCCGTGTGGATGTAGCTTTTGGAATGTGGTACCGTTTCCTTCGATCGCGGTTCGACGAAGAGAAAGAAGCTGTGCTTCGAGAGTTTAGCGTGTGAAAACTTGGTTTAACCTCTTAGACTCGTGACACAGATTTTAATTTCTATTCGAATTTTCTGTTTTATTGCTGTTTTATCGGTTTTATTGCTCGATATTGTACTGAAACGGTAAATAGATGACGCTTAGATGGACAGTGAGGAAAAGAAATCATACGTCAAGGGGTTAACGTTAGTGGGTAGAGGGTCGGAGAAATATAGTCTGTGCAGATATACTGCGTTGTCCTTGGAAAAGTTGAGTGGTACAGTATACACGTTTTCAAGGTCAGAATAGAAATTTAGGCAGTGAGGATGGAGATAAGGACTTTGAGGAACGCCAATTTGGAACCAGTTTCGCTGACAACAGCCTTCGCAAAGTGAACCTTTGCACTCGAAGGAAAAAATAAGAAATATATTTCGAAAATATTTGCAAGACCTTGCAACACCTTCCTCAGAAGTTGGTTCTCTCAAACTATTTCACTGTACAGACCTCTAACATAGTTCTCGAAGTTTATTTAAAATTCTTCCGAACACCCCAAAAATTAAACACAATCTACGGTTACCCTGAAAATAAACGAACGACAGTTACTCGACAGTGTTTTCCGTTTCGTCGCTCGAAACCCAACAACGCGATATATCCACCGCGACGATAAACTTTGAAAGAGAAAACAGTACGTGAGAATTACCAGATAGAAGAATAAACATGTTGGCAAAGTTCGCTTTATAAATTACGAAAGATAAAGAGCGGAGGTAAGAAGGAATAAGTGCACCATCAATCCCGCAGATACTTGAGGAACAAGAAATCGATAATCCTTGAGAAAATGCGGGACGCATAGATCAGCTATGTTGTACGCGTTGCGTTTCACGCGTCTCCGTCGCGCGGATAAAGAAAAACCGGCGTATAGCTGAGGGTATATCGCGTTTAACGTCATCATCGCTCACGGTCGAGGCGCGAATACATCAGGAGCTTATCTCCCGGTTCCGTTCATATTTCCCCTGATTTACGCGTCTTCTGCGAGTAAATCGATAAGCGGCTCGTCCACGGGGACATCAATTCTCTCTCTCACCGAGCACAGCGCGGCGTTCGATGTAAAACACGGAAACGACCGGAGAATATCTTCTCTTCCTTAATAAGTCTACCATCTGAACAGAGAGTTTGCATGTTTTCTTCGCGTCGAGCGCGAGGTTGGATCGACAGCCAGCCGAGCCGGGGGGACCTGAGCTGCTGGCTTTTATCGTTTCGCGGACCCGTCTGGAAGCGGCTAGATTCAATCTCGAACGCGATGATGCGATAGCGGGGACGAGGAGGCGTGGGAGCGAGTCAGAGCTAAATCTTTCGAGGCGGTTCGAAGCGCGTGTCTCCCTCTTTACGTTTCCACCTGGCCCATCAAGAGGGAAAGTTTGCGCTGAAGAGAGCAACCAGGCAGTCGTCGTCTTCGCCAACGGCCGCCTAGCGCGACGCGATGAAAAACATCGCGAAAGAATATTAAACGGTCCTGCCGGCTGTTTATTGTGAGAAGAGAACGGTTCAACGTGTACCCTTTCTCTCCACGCGGCTACGCTTCCTAATCGAATTGTTTAGTACTCCGTTTCGAACTCTTGCTTTCCTCCTCTGCCACGGCAATTCTTTCTTTTTCCCGCCTATTCTTCCTGTTTATCTTATTACACGGAGCTGCAGGTGGTAGACATTTAGCGCTGGCCGATTTCGAAAGATGAAAAGACGCCGGGGCTTCCTTCTACGCCCCTATAGTACAGGCTGTTTCAATAGGTTAGCGCTCTGTTGATGCAGAACATTCGAGAGGCGAAATAGGTGAAATTCCTTTTTTTATTTGGAACAATTCTATCGCAAAAATTACTAAGATATTAATTAGAAGTGCCACCTGTTACGTTAATAAAGAATTCGTGGGATCTTCGAATAAAGTCAACGTAAAAAAATTCGTTCATACAGACGTTGTTAACCTGTTAACTGAGTTCACTTATTAAACAGATATTGAATCTCTCTAGTTTATAATTAAAAATGAATATAAATTGTAACTAATTATTTCGTTTTTCTTATACTTAATGCAGGCAAAATTGTACAATTAAACGTAAACTATTGCGTTCTAAGTATTGATGAACCAATGACAAGTTAACTCGCCTTCCCCAGTTAAAAGGTTAACACCACAAGGGCCACAAGAAAATTTATTGTGCTTTATTATTACTATTTCTTTTTTTAATTCAAAATAATGTCTAGTTAGCTATGTTCAAAATTTTTAGTCCACGATGTTCGTTTCATTTTAATAATTCCAAACATTTGAGACACTCCAGTCACCGATCACCACCATATCGAGAAAGCAATCTCCAATCACAGATGACCAACTTAACATTCAACGAGGTAAAACACATCACGAATTCCTATGCCAGAATAGTTGGGAAAATGTGCGTCTCGCGCAGCCCCAGTACGCAGCTCCCAGTCCACGCATGCGCGGCAGCCAAACGGGGCACCCGAACGCGAACCACTTTCCCCTCGACCAAAACCATACCAGTTCTCGAATCGACAAGTTCGATTAAAACGTCAGGCTGACCACCGTGCAGAGTAACGACGCGTCGTTTACAGCATATCTTCCTTCCTGTGCCGATAATACAACCGGTGACACGTGAAATCGACGCGATCCAACGCCGGTACGGTACACGGGGTCCGTCGCGACGCCGCTAAATCACGTTGCCGCCGGAACCGCGGCAGAAAGACGCGTGTGTACGCGACACACGAGCACCTCTCTGTGTACCTGAGGGGGAAACCCGTTAAGAAATGGCCGCGTATTGCTTAGCGTAGTATTCTCGCGGTAACGAGAAGTTACCGATCGTCAATGCTACAGCCACGAGGGTTTTATAAATGGTTACACTGGTGAACCGTGCGACGCACGGCTCGCGTTACGCAACCGCACTCTCGCTAAAAGGGTGTACGGGTGCGCGGATAATTGCGCAACAATGCCCGACGAGACAATGAAATATCGTGTAATCGGCGAACACCGAGAGAGGAGGCTGCCGGTGTTGCGTACCCGCGGCGGCGGTGGCGGCGTCATCTTTCCACCGTGTCGCCTGGGACACGTTCAGCCATTTCCTGAACACACGGTAAATAGAATGCGTGTTTGCTCTCGGTAAGAGAACGTTTCAGAGAACGTAGAAGCTGCAGAGGAACAATTCTGAGTATCACGGAGAGAGAGAAGTCTGCTTGACTTCACTTACACAAAATGCTGTTTGTCGAGTCGCGTAGTACGGTTAGAAGTCTCTAACTACTCCCCAAATATCCGATAATGAAGCACCGTTCTACAATTTGCGGTGGTCAAATCGTCGTATAAATAGTGAAGCAGTTTAACGATGCTTTCTATGTCGCTACAGAAGTTCCTCAGGATTAACGCTTTTAGTCTCGACCTATTAACCCTTCCGCTCCCATATGCTGTTCTGACAAAATCACGGAATATAAAGGGTGTCTTAATACTTATGAACGACGGTGTATTAGGTCATCCCATAAATTCCTGTCGAATTTTGTAATTTCGACGACTATTCCCAACGAATTCTTACAATCGATAAAAAGAAGCGTAAGCGTCTTGTCGTTCCACAAGTTTCTCCTGTCCAAAAATCTGTACCTTATCCCCCACAACAATACAACTATACATCGTTCAAAATAAGAGTAACCTCGTTTCGCGCATGGGAAGTGCCTAAGGCAGGGCTAGAACGTCCAAACCCCCACTTAACCGCCTACATTTTTCTCCGTCTTACCTTCTGCTACGCTCTCTATCGATGCGCAGAACGGACGAGAATCGATCCGAGAGTGAGGTTACTCTTATTTCGAACGATGTATAGTTCACCTGTGCTTCTTCAAATTTAACGTTCGAAGGTGCAAAATCGTCGCACCAGCCAGCTCATTCCACAAATTTGTGGCTTCCACGTTTATCAGCTCCTCAAGCTTTCCCCACGCCAACTTATGCTCACGATCCTCGAAACGCTAAGTCATGTGTGACGCGTCCACCGGACGCACGACAAAAAAGCTTGGCGCAACGTGAAGCGAACGATCGCGCGATTCACGCGAGGAATTAATTCCTCCGGGGATGAACGGGTTCCTCGCGAGCAGCAGCCAAGTTTCCAGATAGTTCCTACGACCGGTGGAAAAGGTCTCAATTAATCTTGGCTCGTCCACCCCCGTGCAAACGGTTGGAACTTGAGGTCCGGTTCTCCTGCGAGAGAGGCGTCCACCTCGTTCAGCGACAATGTTAATTGGCCCGCGAGTAATTTATACATCGGTGCTCTATCTGTCGCCCGGAGGCTGGCGAAGCGGAATGGATTGCATTAGGAAACGTGGAGGAGCGTCGCGGACAACTTGTTCGTAAATCACGCGCGGCGTATGAAGAAACCTCCTCTTCGGGGCTACGAGGAGGCGAGAGACCGCCTTCAGGACGAGCCTTGACAATATCCACTGTGTCGCGTGGGTCTTTGGTAATTCACGATAGATACGAGCTGTATTTCGGGATTGTTCGATGCTTCGCAGTGGTGAAATATCGGAAGAACAGAAATTTCGCGAGGATATTATTAAGTGTAGTAATTAATTCGGTGCCTTTTTTCACAAAGTCTTGAAAAGCCGCCATATTTTTTCACGAAGGAAGTTCGTCAGTTGCACAATAAATGGAACAATGGTCATCTAAAATAATGGAGATTATTTTAAACGTTAAAATTGTATTTAACTTCTTGTAAATAAACATTGAAGTTGGTAACCTCTAAAATTTGGACAATTGAGGTTCACAATTGTAGCAAGAAATACCATCTCTGAAACTTTGATAAATTCCCTTTTTCGAACGTTGAAAGACGACTAACGATGGAAAAATTACGAGAACGAAGAAGTGAGAAAAGAACTTTTCCAGATTTTCACGGGAATTCCTCGACTCCTCCGCGTTCGCTGCATCAATCTAATTAAAGCGATCCGTATACAGGGTGACTCATTTTTGAGGATTAGAGTCGTCAGAAAAGAGTGGACTTGGTGCTTGAAAGTGTGCATGATTTTGAGTTGTGTATTGTGTTGTATACAGTAGAACTACATACAGGGTGTCTCAGTTGTTTAAAGGTTTTAACACTTTACCGACCGGTAGCCTATTAACCGGCTTTTGCGCCAACGCTTACCGACCGATAACCTATTAATCCATTTTTTTTTTTGCCGACACTTACCGACCGATAACCTATTAACCGGTCAAAGTTTGATTTAACATTTCTGCAAGTATAAGAAAATGCGCGTATATTCCCGCGCAATAATCTAGAGTCTAAACAGAGCCGGTGTCACCGATGTATCTATGGCCGAGTGACCGGTCGAAAGTGCGTAGAATGTTCAACCGCTACCGGTCGGTAAAGTGTTAAGGAAGCTCCAAACAACTCATGTTTATGTAACATTTTTTTTTTATTTACACTCATAGAAGATATTAACCATTCGAGTGCCAGGCGGCGCGATCGCGCTTCTTCTGTCCTGTGTCCAAAAATACCAGCGCATCAGGCTGTGAAGCCGACAATAACAGTACGCTCGGTTTTTGTCGATGCGCGTCCTTACGATTACCGTTTAGTCTTCGGCAAATTAAAAGACAAAATTTAAGTAATATTATACTTTGCAGGTGTACACTTTTTTACTCTTATAAACCACCATTACTTTAACAATACAACGAACAAAAATAAGGATAAAAGACACGGAATGAGACAAGCGACAAAGACCCGTGGCACTCAAACGGTTAAAAAAGTTTGATGAGAAACAACTGGGACATTCTGTATATTGTGTTATAATTTTAACCACTTAACGATCATGCTCGTGCCTCGCACTGCACACTTAATCATCCAATAAGTGCAATATTGCTTAATTATTTTCTTTCATTTTTCATACTGCGTTATCCTTTCTGTTATGGCAAGACACGCGAGTTACAGCATTGTAGATAACGAGAAACATCGAACATCGGTACATCGAGTTGAGAAAAATGCGAAATGCGTTAAGGAATTAAGAAACTTTGTTGATACATTTATATATCTTATATAAATTTGAGAGACTTGGTCTGGAGCCCTAACCTTTACACCTTACGTGAGCTAGGCATCCCAGTAATTTCCTCTAATATTAATTATAATAAGGGAAAGATTGATTTGAAAATTGTCCAGGGAAAATGTGCAATTTTGCCAGGAATTTTAATGCGCACAGTGGATGATTTATAGTCTCGGCACACTGTGGTTAAAAGATTCATTTACACTTCGAATCTGTCGAAGTTGGCTATTCGAATTTATTTCGCGGCAAAGGATCACGTCGTTACAGTGATCCTTTCTCGATCGCGGCAAATTAGTTCCACGTCTTTTCTTTCGCGTTTCGGTATGATTTATGCGTTACAACGAACGTACGTTCTGCCTCTAAGCGAAAGAGAAAGCAACGCTGTCGTTATGGAATGCGTAATAAGTAAAATTGTCAAAGGTGTATCGCTAAAATTGCGATATTCGAAGAAGTAGTTGCTGAAACCAGCAGCCTCCACAGAGAGAGAGACTCTAGTTTCGGCAAAAAGAAATAGGCTAACGAACCGATTTCATACCGGTGAGAAAAGCAAAAAAAAAAAGAAAAAAAGTAAAACGAACAACGTATCTTTACTGAAACTTTCTCGATTGAATGTGCGTATGTGCACGTTGGGTCGAAATGTTTTGAAAAATATTAAATTCAATGATCTTGCGATACCAACCGAGACTTTCTACGAAGGCCAATTGGACCCCGCTTGATTTCAGCTTAATAACAGATCCGACGGAATGTAAATACCCAGAAGCGTGAAGCCGGCTGCTTAAGGAAGGATCGTTAATCAGAATTACGCTTACGCCGCGAGAATACCCGAAGGATTCCTGCAAAGTCACGCTGCCTTACCTGCCACGTTTCCACAGATTTTAGGGCATCACCACGCTGATAAATATTTTTTCACCGTTACCCCAAGCCTACCGCTAATTCTAACCTCCTCTAAAACCATAAATCCGTAACTAATGCGTAATAACACACCACGTGGATATTAGAAAAAAAAAAAAAGAAACTCCGAATAGAGTATGATTAATATCCAAAGTGATTAAGTTTCCGGTATTTCCAACATTGTCCAAGTATCAAAAGATTCCTTCGACGGCGCCATTTTGAAAGAAACGGAAAATAAGAAACATAACCTAGAAATTCAAGGGAAAACGTGTTGATAGCGGTGACTAGTACGTGTTAACGATCGGAACAGGGAAATAAACGTGAACACTTGTCGTCACACGGTGTTTCAATCGACCAAGCAAGAATTTTCGAGGCAATTATCCTCGGCGTTGACTGTAATGCCCGACGATCGGGCCGAGCATCGAGGCTCTCGGAAGTAACTCGAGCGTGAAACCTCGTGAAATTCGAGCTTAAATTTCACCCAAGACCATTGACGTCTCCCCTGTAACCGTCGATCGTCGTGAAATAAGGTTATTCAGATGTAATCGCGGTCGGTTAACGCGAGTATACGTAGAAGACACGGATCACCGCGAGCAACACCGACGTATCCGTTCGCGTTTCACGCTCGGGGAAGAGAGAAATTCTTTCTCGCTTAAGAGAAAAAAACGGACCGTGCGGGTGGCCCTCTGTCTCCACTTTCGTTTAACGCCCGTTTCCGCTGAGCTGCTCACTTTCCAAGTTTTATAATAACACTTGATCTTTGACGAACTTCCCGCGCAGGCAATCAATCGGTGGAAAGTTAATAAAAATCGATGGGAGATATTGAATCAGAGTTTCGGTTTACGAGGGAAAATATGGTGTATGAAATAAGATCCCTTATGGCGGGATTCCAGTTTGAAAGCGATAAAAAATCGATTTTTTCTTTTTCACGCAAATTGAAAGTCGGCCATGTGAAAAATATTGGATATTAACGAAGTTACAAGCACACATGGAGATTCCAGCGTGCTAATTTAAAGTATAAAGTTTGCAATAAAAGTATGAAAAATTGCACCGAAGAAAATTTTTTTATTACAGTCTAAGGATGCTACTTTCCATCAAAAAATGAAGTATCGCGATATCTTTACCGGTTTAGCTAAAAAAAAATTGCTAAAGAGCCCCTATTTTTCGCCTGAGCTCGCCTTAAAAATTGATTCTTCTTTTAGAAATTAAAGGAACCTACTTTAGTCCACAGTCCAAGACCAAAGAAAACGCTGTTATTATTCCTCGTCCAAGAAAGTTCACAGAAAGACACCGAACGTGCAACTCTTACTCGTGTACAGGCGAGCGCGTTTCCTTTGATATGCGAAAAGGTTTCCTTTGAAATTACGCTAAAATGAGTGGAAAGCCACTCGGAGAAAATTAGGTCTGACAAATGCGTTTCGGTCGATCCGTACGCGCGGCGGCTTTGCGCGATCCGCGTGCAGCCGAGAGAAGTTTGGCCCGCGTCCAACGAAGTTTCCATTACTCTAGCCAGCGAAATTTCATTCACGGTCCACGTACCGGTCATCGTGCACGTTACGGTAGTAACGAGCGTACGTGATCACCATAATACGCAGGATCGGATAAATCGTGGGCTACGAACCTGATTTATTTTCCCTATGAAATCCACGCCGGGGAACATTCGTATCATCCACACCTGCGTAATCGTTGTACCGTTCCAATTGGACATGTTAAATCCTCTCGCCTTCACTTCCGCTCCAATTCTATCTGATCGAATTCTTCGTGCTTTTCTTTCAGCTAGGTACAAGGAAACCGAGTGTACTAGATGAAATATCCTACGTCGAATTCATTCGAGCGTAATTACTGCAACTACAGGACGCCACGTTAGGTTTGTCACGCAAGTGAAATTCTAATCTAACCCTTTACACTTTCAGCATTTTCTGATACGATCGAGTAGCACAGCTTTGGAGTGGAACTTTTGAAAATTAAAAGTTTCGATGAATTTCGGTACGGTACGTGTAGAAACAATCTCCTAATTTTCAGTTGCCGTGCAAATTACGCATGTTGCTGCAGCAGTTCTAACGAAGTTACAGTGCATATTATGAATGTTGCCGTAGTAGCGCTACTGGGCTACAAAGGGTTAATCTAATTTGACCTAAAAGCTCTCCTCAACGACACTCTATGCACCTGTAGTTCCATTATATCAGAGGCGCTCGGCAAGTTACCCTTAGGGCAGTGATTAGATATTCGGGCACTAAGCCACGTCTTCTAGGGCAACGATCCTCTAATGGGACACTGCGTGCATGTAATAGCAATCGCTCAGCCTAAGAATGAGACTTGTGCTTCAAAGACAAAGCCTACACTCCCTTCACAACGCTTTAATAACTGCAAACGACACCTGCCCACAGCGCTGCCCGCGGGCAACGACGGTCGCCCGCCGGGCTCCACGATGCCCGAAACAGCCCTGCGTAAACTAAAAAAAAGCTTCCTGAAACCAACCACCCGTTCTATTCATCCCATGATAAATTTCACACCGGTCCAAGCAACCCTGCACAATTCCCCTAAAACAAAAGCCGCTCGTCCGAAAAAAAGGAAAAACAATCAAGCAGCAAAGAAAAAATCCCATCAAACCTACCCTTCGGGGAAAAAAAAACGAAAAAAAGAGAGGAACTCGGAAACAAACCCTCGTCGGGGGTAACAAAACAACCTGCCACGTCCCTTCTGCTACAGGCCAGCCAGTTTCCCAAATATCCGACACCGTGCGTACGCATGAATTCACGAGGGCGGAAGTCGTGTCTGTTCGATAAAAGAGGGTGGTGAAACGGATGGTGGTCTAAGGGCAAGGTGAGGAGCGAGGGGGAGGGCAAGAAAATAGCCGGGGAGGCGCGAGAGGCGAGGTGGACAAAGCAGGAGCGGCGAGGCTGCGAGGGGGAGGGAGAAAGAGCTTTTTGCTACGGGGTTGCCGGTACTCGAGGAGACCGAGGCGGGCCAGCAGCCGGCGCGAGGGGCGGCCAGGGACGGCAGAATCGATTCCCAGCCCCACCCGGACGCGATAGACAGGGACTCGGAGCCAGTAACCTCGATCCTCGAGGCTCGTAGACGTATCGTCGCCGAGGGAAACGCGCGCGCCGCGTTCTCTGCTTTATAATAAGACGCTTTATCGACCACGCGGCAGGTGGAAAATCGTGATATATATCGCTTGTCAACGGCATCCTACGGTCTATCTTTTCGGTTGGGAAGAGGGTTGAGGTTGCATGAACCGAGTCGAGCAACTTCTTTTATCGTTGCCAGGATGTTACGTCTCCCTTATGGCTGCGCTACATATCGGGGAAGGTTATCGAGAGTAATGGAGTGGCTAGGGTAGACGGAGATTTAGTCGTCTGAAGAGCTTTTTCTTCTTTTCTCTTTGGAGGTGGATGTTTTGTTTGCATCGAGATTTTAGCTTTGTTGATAAGCAATGATTTGTGGTTTGGATACTTTATTGGGGATGAAGTAGGGACTCGAGTTCTGGAGCTTTTTGGATTTTTTTGGGTAATTAGAACGTTGAACACACTATGGAAAATTTAATTGCGTTCATTGTATTGATAACGTAGCTAGCAATGTTTGCAACCACATCAATCTCTTCAAAATGAGATCGAATGAACTTAATATTTTCTTTTTATCTTTAATTACTCTACCTCTTAGCTCCTATAATTTTCTCTATTCTTCTCTCCCGAAGGATTCGTCCACGCGAATAAAAGAATAAGTAAGAAATACGGAAGATCCTCGACAGCAAACAAACAAACGAAAAACACGAAAGATCCTCAACATTGGAAATCCCTCAATTTCACAAAAACGGGATTCTCAAGTGTTTGTTCTCCAGATACCACGAACCTCGTGAATGGGACAATTTCCGTCAACCATAAAACCAACCGAAAGATTTCTCAATTTGAACGATACTACACAGATCCACGAAGCATTCGCCTCTTGTTTAAACATTCTCCAGAAAATTTACGATTCGACCGAAGCCTTTCCCAGGGTGGCCAACCCAGCGCGCAGCTTTCTCCGGCATTTTCAAAATAGACAAACAATCGACGCGTCCGTGATTACACCGGTGGAGAGGAAGAAAAAAGTCAAACACACTCGCGGGAACGGAACGGGAACACCTTCGAACTCGAGGCGTCGCTATTTGTTCTCATAAAAGTGGGCGTAGTAGCTCGTAAAAAATGTATTGACAATACCATTAGACCGAGCGGATTGCAGCGTCCTTCGGTCGACTGTATTTACCGAGCCTCGTAAAACCGGGGAATTTATCAAGAGCCTTTACATATGTACGTCTGCGCGAAGATTGGACGCGCCCCTGTCGTTTTTCCCCAAGTTATTAAACTTTCGCTGCCGCGAGAAACGGAGAGAGAGAAAAGGCTCGTTCCGGTGTGCAGCGAAGAGAGGTGTTCATTGAAACAATTTCAACGTACGCGGCGGTGTTATTAAGCGTCGATTCAGAGAATAAATTGACTTTTCTGGCGTCGAGGACCGATACTTCAAGCGGAGGTTAACTGTTCGACGTTTCTCATCGAATGTGAAAGAGATCTCGTACACAAGGAGATTGGGGGGGAAAAAGAGAGCACGTTTTTAGGGATTTGGTAATGTTACAGTGGTTTGTTTACATATTGCATAATAGGTACGGTTTAATATCTAGGTAGATAAGAATTATGCAAGGTGCGTTGTATATTTTTATGAAGGTAAACGTTGCTCGATCTTATCTCCGAGCTAACTATTTACCTATTCCGAATGGAAGGAGTCGTAAAACCGTAAGAAGAAACGTCAACGAACTGTACTTTTATACGGAGACGTATTGCTTACATTTGCTAGAGAGATCGTGCATTGTGGATCTGACTTATCGAAAGAATAATAAAAGAGCACATAAATGTGTAGGTCTCGGAGGAAGTTTAAGTAGAAATGTAACTGTAATTTTTATAGGCTTCGTCTGCTATCATCTTCTGCGGAGATATTACTGTCTGATCGTGTACTTATTCTACTTGCACGACAGGGCTATCCATCACCACTCGTAAATTTCCTAGTCCACGTCTAAAATGAAGAATTGAGAAAAGATAAAAATTGAAGATTAAAAGTTCAACACTTCCAAATTCTTTCCCTGATATTTCATTATATTCACCTAACCTGACAACCTGAAATTACTATGCTTCACAGTTCTTTACTTATAAATTCGATTTCTCGTTTAAACCTATTACACTTTAATATTTATTTACTCAACTTTTAATGTTCCTCTAATTTCCGTAAAAAAAAAACGGAGTGTTCCATTTAAAAAATCGAAACTTCATACATAAACAGTGTCGAAAAGAAATAATTTTTGCAACATACGTACAGCGAACAATTTCCGAGTAATTTCGGGTGGTAAATTTAGGTGAATCAGCCCGTATACCGTGCTACATTTACTGATTGAAGATTGAAAGTTGGAATAACACGAACCCTAGCAACGCGAAGCTATTCCCGGAGCAAGTTTGCCGGACGAAACTTAAATAGCCGACTGCAGACACGATTATTGATTCGTAACTGCATCGACCCTCCTTCTACCCTCTCGGTGCTGGCCGATGCACGCCTCTGTTGGCCTACTTTAACGGCATGCAAAATGCCATAGGTTGGAAAATTTAGCTGGCTGTTTCGTGTGCACGCGACGCGACGTTCGATTTCCGTTGATGCACGACGAATCACGGAAACGAAAAGACCGATCGATCGCCCAGTTTGCCAACAGCTGCACTGTCTTTCAGAACTTCGGGACACCTATTGCGTCCGTGTAGAAAATACCCGACTAGAATTTCAGTTAGGCAGATATTAGGTCCGCATTAGGCTAGCCTAATTTGTAAAAGACCGATCGATCGCCCAGTTTGCCAACAGCTGCACTGTCTTTCAGAACTTCGGGACACCTTTTGCGTCCGTGTAGAAAATACCCGACTAGAATTTCAGTTAGGCAGATATTAGGTCCGCATTAGGCTAGCCTAATTTGCCTGTTAGACCCGCATGCGGTATGTAACGCGGAATATTCACGACCGCCTAATTGGGAAAGCCTTTCCCAATGGCAATCCAACGAGGCCAACCGCATTAGGCCCATATTAAAATAGCTTTATTATAAATCTCATGAGGAATACCGTAAAAACTTTTATCTTGTTGAAAGCTCTCTTATGGCGACCTAATCTCTACACGCAAGCGTACGTCCAACACAGATGTCTGTAAATATTCCTACATATAAGTTTGAGAGCCCCACTTCACCTAATTTAGGTGTGCGCTCGGCCACGCCCATTTAGGCCACGTATGGCAACTGTTAGGAATGCCTGACTTAGGCGTGAGCTTGGCCACGCCCATTTGGGCCACGTATGGCAACTGTTAGGAATGCCTAACTTAGGCGTGCGCTCGGCCACGCCCATTTAGGCCACGTATGGCAACTGTTAGGAATGCCTGACTTAAGCATGCGCTCAGCCACGCCCATTTGGGCCACGTATGGCAACTGTTAGGAATGCCTAACTTAGGCGTGCGCTCAGCCACGCCCATTTGGGCCACGTATGGCAACTGTTAGGAATGCCTAACTTAGGCGTGCGCTCGGCCACACCCAATTGGGCCACGTATGGCATTTGGACCACATATGGCAAGTGTTAGGAGTGTCTAACTTAGGAGTGCGCTTGGCCACGCCCAATTGGGCCACGTATGACAAGTGTTAGGAATGCCCAACCTAAGCGGCCACCCCCATTTACCCGTTTTCAACGTTTTTTTCGAATGTGGGAGGTTAATAAGGTTTGGCTATTTTTTA
The DNA here is from genome assembly GCF_001263275.1 of Habropoda laboriosa. Classification (NCBI taxonomy): domain Eukaryota; kingdom Metazoa; phylum Arthropoda; class Insecta; order Hymenoptera; family Apidae; genus Habropoda; species Habropoda laboriosa. The sequence continues at coordinate 664,956 of NW_017100212.1, read as the reverse complement.
ATGCACAAGACGACGGATTGAGCAGATTTTTGAAATTTGCAAGTAAGTAGATTTTAGCTCTCCGTTGACAATCTCGGTTTTTAAGGACCCAAGTGAAATTTCACTCCTGAATTTTTATGTTTATTGAAAAAGCTTTTAAATATTTGACTTGATGAACAATTGTATAGTGTAGTAGAGACTTTAATCAGTACTCCAGAATTTTCTCGGATTTTTTGAAAACTTGAAAGGGTAAAAAAAAATTAGACTCAGGCACAAACGACACAGTTTGCCTATGGAGGGTTAGTACATTTCAGTGGAATTCGGTAAATTTCTCTGGGTTTCCAAAGATTTCGATAGAATTTCTCCAGGTTTCCAAAGATTTCAATAGACATTGGTAAGCTACGGTAGATTTCGTTAGAATTTCTCTAGGTTTCCAAAGATTTCAATAGATATTAGTCAACTACGGCAAATTTTAATAGAATCCAGCAGGTTTCCGTAGATTTTAGTAGATTTTGATAGAATTCGGTAGATTTCAATAGAATTCAGTATGCTTGACATTCGCTAAAAGTGTCCCGACACTCATGAACGTGAGTGTACGTGACGTTTCTGGCTGAACAACGAAACGATCCTGTCTGCAGGAACACACTGTAAACGAATGGCGGAAGTAACAAGCGGAAAATACTGCTTCTCCTTCGCTATGTCGATGCTTGCACTGTTTTAACGGAATTGCAAAATCGTCGAAGGTTGAAACGCGTAATTTTCCGGTCCGAGGAGTCGAAATGATCGAAATTTACCTCGTTAATTTTTTTACCATGAAGTTGTAAAAAAATAAAAAAAATCGTCCAAAGTTGGACGAAGAAAAATGGGAAAAAACCTGAGATAAGTGGAATTTGTCCTTTTTTTTTGGTGGATTTAATCGAGATAAAGTTTCACGGTGAAGAAGCATGAACCTGAAAACGTTTCCACATTTCTCAGCTCGCACGTAGAGGCACGCGTTTGGTTTTATTTAACCGCCGCTCGAGTTTCCCAGCACGATTCGTGCCCGTCGCGGTTTGAATACCGAAACGTTTTAAAACTCTTTCCATTACGAGAAACCGCGTGTCGATAACGTCGAACCTGCGCCACAGAAACAACGGTTTATGTAATAACAGCGCGTCCTATTCCCTGCGCAACTATTTTACCGGAAACATCCGTGGCAACAGTCGAGACGACGCGTCGTTTCGTTGCCGCGATTCGTGTTGCAGAAAAACGGAATGCAATCCTGCGAGTGTTTCTAAGTGGAATATCGGTGAATTTTTTTTAATGAAAAAAGCTCGATTTCTAATTATTCGTATCTTAACGAAGGGGAAATCTCAATTTTAATTTTTCAGGAGATACAAAGAAAATTCGGAGAGAAATTTGGGACTTCTCAGTTAACTTTTTCGTGACCGAATTACTTTTCTTAAGAATTTGATATTTATCTAGTGATTATCGCGTTTGCAATGGGCACTAAATTAGGATCGATTTTGATTCGACTCGAAATGGAAAGGAAATTTTAATTTTAAGTTTTCAGAAGATATATTTGGAAACCTTGGAATTTTCAAATTATACTTTTCATGACTGAATTTTTTATTTATCTAGCGATCACCTCGCGTTTGCAACGGATACTAAATTCAGATCAATTTTATTCGAATACTCAAGTGACACAAATCGCACCCCCGCGAGAAAACATTCACAAGTCAAAAATTTTCTATTCTCGGAATATTTTCTAATACACAGACTTACCATAAAAAAAAGTATCAAAAGTTAAAGTGTAATACGTGAAACGATTAAATTTTACTTAGTTCGTAATACCGTAATTAAACAATTTTCTCTTCTCTCCTGAAAAATTTCACGTTTACGACACGTGCGACATTTTTCTCACTGGTCACGAAAGGGTTAAGGACAATACCATCTTCAGCTAATTCCAAGTCCCCGCGTAATTAACAGAACGCTCAAGACTGCCCAGAGGTCAACGAACTTGAGCCAACCGGGCGTTAACCACGCACAGAGAAATTCTCTCAATGGAGAAATGTGCACTTTGAAGGGAACAAAAGATACGCTACCTATAGAAGACAGAATTTCTGTCAGCAGAAAGAAGCTTGGTGAATCAGCGTGAAGAATACTTAGAAGCGACGTGCTCGGTGGACAAATCAGGAACGAAGCTTTTCGTGATAGAGGTGTCACTGTGAAACGAAAAACGAAAAACGACCGGTGGACTTGGGAGCGTGGGAAACCCACCAGAGTCAACGATAGCGTCCTTTCGCCGCTGAGATTCGCGAGCAGAGACGCGATTCGATTTATCGCTACTTCCACGGGTCACTTTTTCCCCCCCGGTGCGTTGTCTCAATCGTGACACCTCGGAAAGAACCGCAGAAATTGAATGCAACGGGTGGAGAAAAAAGAAGGGAGCAACGGTGGAAAGTATTTAAGTGTGCCGATGAATGCTAGATCGGCTCGTGTTCAAACTGTAATTGCTAATGCAAGAAATGTCCCTCGCAGCGTTGCTTGCGGAATAGTAGAACCAACACAATATTATTTATAATTTTTTCATCAGGTTTTTTATCATTTTCCAACTGACCAAAATTCCACTGTTTATAGTCAGAATTTAGTAACAAAACTGAAGTGAAAAGCGTTTTCAAAGACTCTCCTCGCTCCTGGAAACGAAGATTTTCTAGAAAGTAGAAGTTTTGTTTTAACAAAGGCATAAATGCGACGGTCGAAGCGTATCAAAACCAGTGAATCATACTCTGATCGATAAATTATAATTTATTAAAATCACAAACGTGGAAAGTTTCATTGGAACCTCGATTCACTCTCATTTCCCTCAAATCTCCCCGCAGAAAAAAGGTGGATCCTTCTGGAAACCTCAAAACCCCTAAACGACTCCATCGAGCAATCAAATACACTCGCGAACTCTACGGGTAATCGCGATAATTGAGGAGTTGAAACGGTAAACGATCTCCCCAAGTGCCGCAAGTGAAAATTTTCAGTATAAACGAAAAGCCTGTGCGTACTCATGCCACCACTTACATCGTTTACCACTTAAACGCTATAGACTCTCAACATTCACAACCTCCACACACTTATAATGAAAATAAAGTACTTAAAAATGAACCAAATTACACAATTCTCGTCATTTAAATCGTTCGCCGTTTCAATTGTCGAGGGATATAAATGAATTAAGCTGTAAGTAGCTTTCTCCGACGATCGTCTAGCGATAATGTATTCAGGAAAGTTCGCATTGCGCCGCTAATAGGGCTGTTTCGCTGATATTTATAGAGTCGTTTCATAATACGTTGTACGTTATAGGACAGAGTGATAATTAGAGGCACGCCAAAGCTCCTCCTATCCTTCCACCTCAACTTTTCCCGTCGGTTTTTCACCGCGGAACAGCGGCGAACCTTCGTGGATCGCGAGTTACGTGGACCGTCGGTTTTCCATCGTGAATCGATCGAGAGGAGAAGAAGAAGAAGAGGAGGTGACTTCGCTCGGTGGATCGTGCCACCGCGCACGTGTTCGCTGCACAATGCTCACCGAGAGTATAATAATCGTGTTTCACCGTGGACGAATCGCGAGAGGCTGTGACACGGGACACAACAACGGGGGATAGGCAAATTTGAGAAAGCGGAACGATTGCTATAATTACGCCTCGCCCTCGTAAATTCCCCCCGCTTTTGCTAACGCTACCTAGCCGGTAAAGCAGACGAGGCTCGTTCCTCGAGTGCATTATCTGATTGTGTTCTTGCGGCGAGGGTTTAGCTCTGGAGACTGCTACCGGTATTGAAAGTTCAGCGGAGGGTTCGAGTGTATTCTAGAGCGTGTTCGAGTTTGGTGCATGCTTCGTTGGTGATAATTTAGCAGTGTGGAGTATCGCTGAGTTGATCGATATTTGGAAGTCAGAGATTAACCCTTTTTGTGATGGATACTGAGTGCTCAAGTGGGGCGTATTGAGTTGAATAGTATTCGTATTCAAAAGTCAAACTCTGGAGTTAATTCTTTCGTGATGGATTTATTTTTTTTTAAGATCCTTTCATCGAGTTTGCGATGGATACTAAATTCTCAAGTGGGACACTTTGGCATATGCTTTCTAAGTGATCAGTTGACCAATATTCAAAAGTCACAAATCTCAAATTAACCCTTTCGTGATCGAATTATTTTCTTACCACCCTGGTCACGAGAGGGTTGATCAAATTTCTACTCGTTTAGACGTTGTTTTCTAAGAATTCCATCGAAAGGTAGAATGCATCGAAGCCAACGCGAGAATGAAAAAACAACACAGTTCCCTGTAACGAGAAAGAGGTTCTCAAGCATCACAGGCAACGAGTTAAGAGTCATCGAGCGTAAAAATGTCGCGCCCGAAGGGTGAAAGATGCAGGAGCCACCCCTTTTCACCTCGGAGAAATAACGAAGTGGCAATTGCGGTATGTGGTAGTGACGGGACGACCAACCCTGAAGCGACGAGACGCAACGAGGCTCGAAATTTCATATCCGTGGCAATGTCTCCTCTTCCTACTCCCCATCGTCTGTGATCTTCGATGTATAGACGTGGAACATGAGAAAAAAGAATTCTAACGTATATACCGAGTGATTCTAATGTGATTTTAAGGAGTTCCTTTCCTCTCAAACAATTTTCTCCTTTTTCCTTTCCAATAAAATTCTTCCTTCCCATGTGGAAGCTGTCTCTAACCATTATTGCAATTTAAAGGTTGAGAGAGCTTGGACGAGCTCCAAAATGACGATGCCAAGAACACACGAGACTCTCAAGATCGCGGAGAAAGGTTCGATGGTCCTACAATAGCTCAAACATTGGAATCTTAAGTTAACAAAAACCCTGGTAGAAAGACTACTACTCGCGACCCTTCTTCCTCCGTGAAAAATACTTTCCCTCGATCTTCCACCCTCGCCGATAAAACCTTCGCAGTCCTATCTCAACTTCTAGACTCACCCTTTATACTCCACTCTCACCCTACCTCATTCACCGTCCCATATATCACGCCGGAGCTCTACAGTTGCTCAACCTTTCCGCCGTTAATTGGAAATCAATTCTGCTGCAGATTTTATACGACAAACGGTGACTGGGGGGCAGAGTGGTAGGCAAGGTAAGATTCGATTCACGTGGAAAGGCTGAAAGGAGGCAACTCGATTATTAATTAACCCGCGGGTGATCGGTTTTTCTTGCGATGTATCGAGCGTGTATACGTCGACGGTGAAAGCGCGACGTACACGTCTCTACTTGGTCCTTACAGCACGACCCGCTCTGCTTCTAACGCGGACGACTCGAAATTCCCATTAACTCCGGTTGTCCTCGCGACACCCTACAGCCCCGGCAGCGTTCGGATGAAAGGAGCGCGGCTTTTAAACGAAGCCAGAGGAAGAACCTTGAATTACACCGGTGGAGAACCGTGTACAAACAGTGTAGCTAAACCGTGAAGCAACTGGGCCAAGTGGTGAACAACAGGAGGCTGCACCAGGTTGGAACAATTTCGCGAGAAGAATTGGGGACAGAGGCTTGTGGGAACTTTCTAGAAGAGTGGAAGAACGATTACTTTTTTTACGACTCGTCAAACATAACCTAACTTGTCGGGAGGAGTGGTGAGCTAACAGTGTTCGCTAATTATCTCCTGCGCCCATGAACCACCGAAGTGGCATTTTTTCCCGAAACAAGTTTCTCAAATTCCAGGATCCCGCGATAAAAG
>NW_017100212.1:653475-659162 GCF_001263275.1 Habropoda laboriosa | reverse complement strand
ACGACTTGGTCTCGACCATTGACAAATGGACGGTAACGGACAGCGACGCCTCTATTATGTGCATCATCCATTTACCTGGGACGTTGCTCGCGACGCGTCCTGTACGCCAGGATCCACCCCCGGTGCTAATTTTTCTACGGGTCGATAAGTCGAGTAACGGTGACGGGGCATGCGAGGGGTCAAGAGTTCGGAATAGGAGCACACGGAAAGTGTGTTCACGATAGATATATACGGCTTTGTGTGTGCATACATATATATGTGTACCTTCTTCCGGCGCAGCAGCTTCCAGTCGAAGTGACTCATCCTGTTCGGCTCGTTAGCCTCTCTTTTATCGTGGCTCGTCCTCCCGCGACTCCTTTCGTCCTGTTTCGTCTCCCTTTCCCTTCTCTTCTCTCTTCTTGCACTCTGTGCTCGTGTCACCCTGGCCTAGGTGGTCGATTTATTCCCACGCAGCGCGACACACGAACAGAGAGAAAGAGAAAGAGAGAGAGAGAGGAGAGAGTGTGTGTTCGTGGTGTGTCGTTCTTCTTCGTCGAATAGCCAAGCTAGGTTTCGTTGACGCGTCTCGACGTGAACGACGACGAAGAAGACGACGAGGAACGACACGACCGACACGAGACGCTATGGACTCTGCATTCCCGACACGGCATCCTCCTCGCGAGCCTCCACGCTGAAATCCTCATTGTTCTCCAGTCTCGCGCCCGAGGATACGTGTCCTTGGTATGGACAGCGGCATCCGCCCACTTGGAATACACGCGAGCAACGCGGGATCCCTCCAGACTCGGCCACAGAGTCGAGCCGAGAGATTCGCCGCCAAGGCCTTCCGGGCGATTTTTCCTTTTCTTCTTACTCCTTCTTCTTCTTCTTCTTCTTCCACGGCAACTGACGGATCAACGACGCACGGAACAGTCTTAACAGGCTCGCGTTAAGAGGCTCATTTTTTCTTGCATACCTTCCCCATCCTCTCTCCTCTCTCCTCCTTCTTCTCGATAATAATATCGTTTCACGCGTCTTCTCTACGGGACGTTCAACTGACAGCGTTCACGCTTCGCCAGGAAACTCGCGCAAACACCACCACCACCCGACGATGTATTCATAACTCTATTTATCCTAAGGACACGTATAAGATACCATTGGAGAAAATCCTAGGTAACCACTGTTAATTCACAAAGGTGTAAGATGAAGAAGAAGAGGAGCACCGTGACACTGGTCGGGTTTTATCGCGAACGATCGATGCCCACGGGCGGCGGAATGATCAACGCGACGATTCGCGCACCCTTGCTCGCGTGCCATCTTTCCATCCCTCGCGCGATGTCTCGTGAACACGAGCTCCCCGATTCACCGACCGTAGTATATCCTCTTCGTCCCTCCACCTTGGTTGCTGGTCGTTCGATAGGCCATTCTATCTCTACCCGTGCACACTATAACACTTTACAGAACTCGCGTCCGAGGTCTATCGACTGACCTGGTTAGAGAAAGTGGCGCTGGTAAACGTGGTGAAGGGACACCTTCGAGAACGATTTTCGGTTAGGACGTTTCAGGTGGAAGAAGGCGGTATTAGGTGGGGGGACGATAGGTGATAGAGTCGCGACGAGGGTGTCGCCGAGCGGAGGATGCAGGGCGGCGTACTGTCAAAATACCTGCCGTTTCCACGGAGCCGACGACGTGCCGGGGTTCTGCGCCATACCGGGCATGCGTGATGACGCGAACCTCCCGTCGACGCGGGGATAATCGAACACAGTCCTCTCTCTCTCTCTTTCTCTCTGGTGGCTGCCATCGACTCGAGACCAGCCTCAATGAAAGTAACGCGGGATTTGCGTACAGTGAGAGTTGTGCGTGGCTGTACGTGCCCGTGGTGATTTATCGCGACGACGGGGATGATTTTCGAGGGTTCAGGGTGAGAGTGGTTTTGGGATTTTTAAGGGTTAGTTTGAAATTATCTTCGATGTTTTCGTAGATACTGATTTATTGGCGGTATGTGTCAGTGATGGTGCATTTTGGGGAGGTTTGAGGTGGATTTTGAAGGATGAACATGTTGCAACATTTCACCGACAGTGCGTTTCTTGGAGAGGAATGTTCTTATTGCTCTTATTGCTCTTTCAATTTCCTTGACCCTCTACCGTCGAGACACCGTTTTTGGAACGTAAGCCCGATACGGATACTACGAAACTCCTCAACTTCCGGTTAGTTTATACGTAAATATAGAACATTTCGACTTACCTTTATCACACATTTTCCTAATGAACGTTATAGACTAGAGCGATTGGTTGGATTAATTTCATTATAATACAATAACGTTGAGTTCTAAATAGAATGAAAGAAAACGAAAAAGGTAGAATCGGTGGAGTCTCTGAGACTCCGCCTCGACAGTAGAGGGTTAGAAAAAATAAAATTTTGTTTTTCAAGATTTCCGCTACTTTTTATTACGGTTTGTTCATAATTAAGGAATGGTATATTTAAAGAGAAATGACAAATTAACAAAGAGGTAAATTATAATAAAAGTGACAAACTAGCGTGATTTGAAATCTCGTTTTCGTTAATTTTTCTTCAAAACTGAAGGATATCTGACTTCACCCTAACACTCGACGAGTCACAAGTGAAAGAGGCAAAACTAAGAGAAGAAACTACCACTGACGAGATTTAAAAAGCGTCTAATTCCAGAAACAATTTCACAAATTAAAATGACTACTTCCACTGCTCATTCATCATATGATCAGCAAAGTGAATGAACTCAATCAAAAGCGATTGTTGGAAAGGGGTCAAAGAATCCGCGTAATCAGAGGCTGCTGCTGGTGCTGTTGTTGCTCGAGAGCTTTCCCACGGCGCGGAGCGAAAGAAAAGAAATTGTTTATCAATGTCGACGGGGATTTTACGGTTTAATGGTGCATTGTACGTTCACCGCGCCGCGGAATATAGTATCTGGCTTGTATATCGGCGAGGAAAATACGTTTTGTCGGATTTAAAGCGACGATTGTCATCGGCCAACACAAAGGTTACGACTCTTCTACTCGTGGCGCTCGCGTGACTATGAAATCACGGCTCTTTAATGTCGTCGTCGTCGTCGTCGTCGTCGTCTTCGAGTCGCGAGAGGAAACCAGCTGTGGCTCGCGTTTCGTTCGATCCACCGTTCGGTAACGTCATTCTGTGGATCGTGCTTAATTGAATGACTCTTTCATCAACGATCTATCCTATCATCGTTAAGCACGGACCTTTCGTTATGTTACATGATTGTTAACTTTCATTCACCATTGTTCCCCGGGGAAATTTCTGGAAAAAAATTTCTAAACCTACCTATCGTGAGCCAGGAACAATGTTAACCCTGGTATAAAGCCTCACTCGCGGTACAAATTACGGTGGAATTATGGCAAAAACCAATTGTACTTTCGATTTTAATTCATTCTCTGCAAAGTGGCTTTTTTTCGTACGTCGAAGAAAAGTTGCTCAGACTAACCTATCTTTAGTTGGCGAACATACTTTAAACCCTTTAATGTAAGACTGCAGAATCTCTTAACGCAAAAAATGAAAAAGGAATACACATTACAAAAAGCAGGAAAAGAGGAAAAATGAACTCGTTCGTAAGGACATTCAAAATGGCGCCACCATCGCCGCGGGCCGCAGAGGTACCAGCCTGCTTAAGTTAGGTTATGTTTACCCCAGTTTCATTCCAAGCTCCAATAAAAATTAAGATAAATTACAATTCGTCGTTTTGATCGGAGGAAGCAAGGATTGCCAATTATTATAAAGAAATTTTACGTAACGTAACGAAGAAACAAAGACTCGCAAAATATAGATACACGGACAAATACCCAACTTCCAAGTCACGTGATACAGAGGACGAATTAAAAAGCTAGGAACAAAAATGAATAATTCAACTTGCGTCTGTTAAATAACAGTATCAACTTGAATTCCTTTCGCTTAACTTGAAAAGTCCCACGAGAAGTCTAATCAACTCGGCAAGTCGGGAGAGACCCTGTCGTGACTGCCTCCAGTCACGTCGATTCACAACCAGATTCATAACAGTTAATTCTTATTTCAATCGCAGCGTCGAATTTAATTTCCACGTGGAATCGCGTGCTCCGGTCTTGTTCGTGCTCGCGAAAGCCATTCGAGCAATTCAGTCTTGGTCGCGTCGCAACAATGGAGATTAATTCGTGGGGAGGTTGCGTTGGAAATCGGCCTTCAATCTCCTAACCATTCGCTTCGAGATCGCCTCCGTTGCGATAACCTAACGTTTCCTTCCTCAAACGCGTTCTCAATAGGAAACACCGTCGAGAGCTACTCGAAGAGTTTCTCTTCTCTAACTAGATAGGCGTGAAAAGTCTCTCCAAGATTGTCACCAACTCGACGTCTGCATAAACTCAGCCTCGTAAAATCGACTTTTCCTTTCGTTTTACGACGGGGACCTATTGTCGAACGTCGAACAGAGAGGAATTTATACGGTTGAAAAGCGTAATCGTGGGATAATCGATCGCGTATCGAAGAAGTGAAAATGGACGAGGTGTCGCCCCGTGATATGTAGGATTTTCACTCCGGCAGCCGCGAACGATCACGCGAATTGCTTCGCGTGAGATGAAAGTAAGGGGAACCGAGTAGCCGCGGCGGATCCGCGAGATAAGCGCGGCGAACCAGCCACCCAATAAATTTCGCTCGGCTCTGTTGGACAGCGAGGTCTCGACGTCGGGAAAAAAAGAGCGTATAACAGGGGAAAAAAGGTGAATGAAAAAGCGCGGTCGTTAAGGGACGTCGAAAACAACTTCATTTCCAGTGTTTCGCGATGAAACGTTCGCACAGGATGAGTGGGAAAGGTGTGAAATATTTTGGATAACAGAAATCCACGATTTTCCGACAAATGTGTCGGGAGAAAAGTGCGGAATTCGAGGAATTTAGCGATTTATTCAAAAATTCCCTAGTAGAATTAAATAGGGGTTACGCAAGTAGTGTCGTAATGTAGCAGTGAAAAAAGAAGGTATTTCTGTGAACGTAAATCATGCTCGATCTTATCTCTGAGATACTTATTTTCCTACACTGATAGGAACGAGTCGTAAAACTCGTAATAACGCTACTTAATGCTTTAATTTACGACTTGGCTGTATTTCTTCCACCGACTGTACATTCCTCGGTGTACTAACTATAAGACAGAAAGTGGTGTACTTCAAGCGGGACTTAAATCGACGAAAATTTCCGAAAAAGTTTTCTCCGAAACTACGAAATTCGAAAACCTTAAATGTTCCTATAAATTGCAGCGTCTAGTTCCTTTTTTTTTTCTAACTATTAACGAATCACCGTTGATTCTTACAATTTTAACAACCAAAGCCTAAGAATCATTCGCTTGAAATTCAAAATCCACATTCTCGTTTGACCGTAAGTCAAAAAAGCACCAGCACGGCTGACCAACACGCGGGAGAAAGAAACAACTAGGGACGTGCAATTTAACCAGGTAGGTCAGCTGGCGCCATCTGTCAGCAGAAGGCTACACCAGAGGGACTTCTTCCGCGTTTCATCAACAATGCAGTCGGGGGATCGTGATAGAGCAACCAGAAGCCCGGAATGCCGCCGCTAACGAGAAAGTCATTGCAAATTTGTATGCAAATCGGGCGTGCCATGTATCGCGGCGCGTCTCTACCAACTTCCTGTATACGTGAACGCGCCAATTAAAAAGCCAATTACCCAAAACGATCGACCGAAAC
>NW_017100212.1:653164-653463 GCF_001263275.1 Habropoda laboriosa | reverse complement strand
AAATAACCAGAGAAACACTCAAATATTTTCTTCGTCCAACAAAACGAAACGCTGTAAATTCCATAGAATCTTAACCCTTTCACTGCTGTCGGCGCCAGTAGGCGCTATGAAAATTTCTTCGCATTGTGTTATTGAAGCATTTTGATTATAACAGATAGTTAAGTTGCTACTTCAGCTTTCTGCAAACTAAATCACGACGTTCATGGTCACGCCGACTATTCTTATTGCTTAAAAATAGAAAGATTGAATATAAAAATATAAAAAATGTAAGATTGACTGCACATATAACTGTCGTTCTG
>NW_017100212.1:647982-653118 GCF_001263275.1 Habropoda laboriosa | reverse complement strand
AAACAAATTCGAAAAGGACCAAGAAAGAAAATTTTGCGACCGTCGCGGAACATCAGAGTCTACACGAACCCTCGTTCCGTACGAAAATTTGCCGCGGAGCGAAAGGGTTAAGAACGCCGCACCGGCCGCACGACTAAACTCTTCCCTGTAAATCCCAAGGAGGAATGTTTAGTGCAGTTGCTATCAGGAGAGCGCGTGCACACCGGTTAACGAGTGGCAGACGCGGCGGTGGATCGAGTTCAGCAGTACATCTTGTCTCCAAAACCGCAAATTACGAGCGCGCAGCAGTCCTCGGCGGTGGAGGAGGGCACGTGAGCGATGAATCGCGACCGGGGGATCGCCACGAGTCGACGTAAAGAATGTTCACGGCCGTACCGTAGCGCTATGATTCAATTACGGGGTAACCGGCATCACGATCACGTGTAAATCAAGATAAATCGCCGGTGTACCGGGCTGTCCCGGTTCGACGATGTTGCGATACCGCTGCCGGATAGCAATCAAATTGTCAGACGCTCTAAGTGCGAATCCCACTTCTTCTTCGTTGCTCTAAATATACGAGAGACCGTGTGTGTGTGTGCAGATCGAAAGAGAAGAGGAGCCCTTCTCCTACACCTCCCCCACCTTCACACGGTGCTCGAGGTCGATCCACCGAGAGCAGGAAACATCGACGCCAGGTGTCGATAATGCGATGTTAGCATCCGCTCTCCGGATCGACCCACCGGCTATCCCGTTTTTCTGGTTTCGAGTTTGCTCGCTGAACCGTTTTAGATACTTTTACTGGTTCGATCTGCTCGCTTGATCGCTTAATCTCTCGCTTCTGGAGCGTGAGTTGCGGGGAAAAATTGGTAGGAACGAGACAATACCGTGGTGAACCTGTTAACATGCTGATTGCCACGTTGGTCAACTGTGGCTGGAGATTGTTTCCTCGATGGGGTCACGGTGGTCGTCGGTGACCGGAGGACCTCGAATGCTTCGAAAAATTTCGAACGTCGTAACTAACTGGACGTTATTTGGAATTTTTCAAAAATAGTAATCGGAATAAAGCATGATATAATACTACGCTGAGCAGAACATGGAACGCGGGATGTTGGAAATCTGCAAGGACGACTTATCATGTCGACTTATCATGAAAAATTTTTAAAAATAAACCTCTATTGAAAAATATAAATTTAGAATTTTCAGATCGTTTGATAATTTCGTACAAAAAGAAATGTTTCGCAATATTATTCAAACGGTACATGACTATCGCGGGTCACCGATGACCCACGCATCGTAATAACACGTTTCCAACTCACTAGAAAGATAACATACGATAAACCCAATAACGTGGACCATAGATAACCCGCGTGAAATTGCTATTGTAACACTAGAATTTCTGTTAACCAGTAAACTCGTCTCACCGGCTCCATCTCGCACTTCAACCGACGAGTTAACTCGCCACACCGAGTTGACAGATTAATTACACACGTGACATTGTAACACGAAGAGAATCGATAATGCGTTCCACGTAAACGGGTTAGATCATCCGTCTACGTCTAAAAATAGCATGTAATCAACTCTGCGCGCACGATGCGTGAAAAAAGAGAAGAAGAAAAAAGGGGTTCGTTAGAATTCCATTATATAATTCGATGTCCGGAAAGAGTATTCCCACATCGAGAGTGCGAAACACAGTTGAACCCTGGGATGGATGGCCTACCGTGTGCAACGAACGGTCGAGGAACAAAATGGCAACCGTGATCCAAGCAAAATTAGTGAAAGTTCGAGCACACACCGCGTTACCGATTAATCAAGACACTATACTCCTGTAATAGCTACTATATTTAAATAATCACTCGGCATTTATCGTTGAATTAGCGTTTGAGAGAGAGAGAGAGACTCTTCACGATTACGAACTGCAGCGTTGGTAGCCCCGGACACTTAAACTTTTCACCTTCTTTTGCTACAATTCTAAAATTTGAGTATATCTCTTACATGACTTCAACGCTAGGTTTACGGGACGCGCCATTTTGCCGCATTTCGAAATTCACTAGGAAAGACACTAGGTTAGGGGACGCGCCATTTTGACGCATTTCGAAATTCACTAGGAAAGACACTAGGTTAGGGGACGCGCCATTTTGACGCATTTCGAAATTCTCTAGGAAAGACACTAGGTTACGGAACGCGCCATTTTGACGCATTTCGAATTTCACCAGGAAAATTACAGAAACCTACGTTTCTCTCCTACCACATATGCTTCCAAATTTTACATAAACGTACAATATCACATAGTTTCATTTATAAGTTAACCCTTTGCAATCGAGTGGCGAGTGAGAAGCGACGTTAACCCTCTATGGGCCGAATTTTTTTTTCGACTATAAAAAAATGTATGTAACGTAAAATTAAGAAATATCGTCCTATAAATACAGTATAACAATGAAATCAGCAGTTTAAACAATTTTATTATAACGAATACATATTGTGACTTTGAAGTAACAACGGTTATCAAGAAAGTTACTGGTTAATAAGGAGACATTGTGCAACAAGGCGTTTACGCCATCTTGTGGAAAAAAGTTCAATTATTTAATAAAATATCGATATATTAGTATGTGACTTGAAAGTTACACGGGCCCATAGAGGGTTAAATAATCGTCACTTGGTGAACAATTAATCAAGACAGAGAGCAGATCTATAGATCTCCGTAAATTTGTGCACCGCAGTGAAATAGAGAATGCACGGAATATTTAAATAAAATAGTATAGCTTATTTGTAGGTTAGTTTGAAAAAATTCAAAGATCCGATTTGCAAGCTTTCTTACAGCAAAATGACCTCCGAGTGCAAAGGGTTAACAGTGTCTAATACGATGCTTTAAATAAAATAAGTTGCTTTTTGAGGAACATCTGCGTTCACGCGTCAATTTGATGCGTGTCCGTGTAGATAGCTACATAAGAAATGTCCGTAAACATAGCATTAAGAAACAAATTCCCTATGTTTCATTTTATTCAATCGCCACAATTACCCATTCTTTGTTCCTCCGGCGAGATTCATCGGAGAAAGAAGAGAGGGAAAAAACGAAGAAAGAAAGGAAGAGAAAAGTGAAAAGTATTATTTACGACGAGATAGTAGGAAGGCAAGGAAGATTCTATTGGCAACATCGAACAACGTTCGTTTGCACGTGCTATTGTGGCTAGGGGCGAGCAGCGCGCGTTTGATTGCGTCGAGGATCTTAATGAGGCGAGGAAGCTTCTTTCGCAATTGATTTGCGTCAGCCGGCGTAATGCGTACTCTCTAGACGCGGCTCCTCTTCTTTCCGGCTGATTTAAGAGGCATAAAGGCGCGCGCGCGAACAAAATACAACCACCGATAAATTTCACCGTGAAATTTTATCGACGTTCCCGTAATTGTCGCTTAATCGACGGCCCCGTTCGTTCCGCGCGCGCGCTCGATCCACGTGGAAAAAGTTAATTATCGCCTGCAATAAGAACGACGAGCACCAACCGCAGCTGGTATTTCCGTGTTGTGTTCCGTGGCACGCCGGACGATAAAACGAAACGTCTTTTGAAACTTTCAGAATCGACTATGATTAATACCGTCCTCCTTTTTTTTTTTATTTCACGCTTTAACGTTCCCGTAATAGGCAGTTTCGCGAAGTGTGTTTGATGAATGAAATTCGAAGAGACGGTGTGATAGTTGATACGATAATACGGGGAATATAACCGTTAAATGTACAAGTAAAGTGTGCAAGTTTCTCTGCGATTAGTTGGTAAATATCCGTTTTTACCCACCGGGTAATTAGGAATTTGATTATCTCGTCGATGCTGAGACCAGTCTCGCGGGATAATCGTTGGGAAAACATAGGAAGCGCCGTGAAATTCGCCTCCCCGGTCGAGTGAATGTGTAACAGAATTTACTCGGAAAATTCTTGCGACGCCTAATTGAATCGGTAAGATCGGAACGAGGAGATACGGTTGTAACGTACGGCGCGGAGTTTCTCAAGGCGGGAATAATGGGAAAAATCGTGATCTCTCGAGTATTCCAATGAACGAAGTGAAAATTAAACAGCCGGTAAAACGCCGGGATCGAGCGTAACGCTTCTGCGAGATTAAAGCGCTGCTCCGGAATTAATGACACAAAAGAACCGTATAATTCGACCCGACGAGCCGCGGGATCCGTTTCGTTAGGCACGTGATTGTCTAACAAGCGGTGATTAATCGAAACAGTTTATATTCTGAGAAAGCTTCCCTTCGAAAACGGAAGCAGAGATCGAAATGAGTAGATAGAGATCGTTCGTGGTTCGAATATGAATACGATCGTTTAATCCTTTCGTAGAGCGAATCCACGCGATTCGCATAACAAAGTGAAGTTCATGGTAATGGCGATCTAATCGATCGAAGAAATCATTGACTAATAACAATTACCACCGCCGTTTAGCTAGCATTCGTTTGTTCGTAAATGAACCCTTTCCTTTTAAAAATTCAAATATGGAACAGAATTGTACAGGGTGGGCCATGGAAAATGGCCCAATTATCTTCTCTAGTTATGGTGGTGCGAGCAAATTTTCACACCAATTTAAATAGTTTCCAAGGGCGAATAAGATTTCCAATGCGAATAAGAAACGACCATGGACAACAATCTAAAATTTTTAATCAAAAATATGTATCTTCCTTTCATTTTTTGCCATTTCTTCCGCCAAAAAAAAAAATTTGCCTCTCATCTCGCATCACACAGCTAGGTGAAAATAATTAAGCATAATCTCCCAACTCGGAGCAACTTGGTTGAATGAAATTTTCACGCTAACCGTTCACTCCGTGAATGAACTCTTTGTTCGGCGAGGATAATCAACGAAACCTCGACCCTTTCTTTCCGCGGAACGAATTACAATAGATAACACTCCCCCATTCACTGAAACGTAATTTCTCGCGCTTCGAATATGAGAAAACCGCAACTCCACGTATACACGCGAAAGAGAAGGAAACTTGAATTCGATCTGGTTGTTACAATCGTACGAATCTAAATCGCGAATTAAAGTGGCAGCGAGGGCGCAACAATGCGACGGAAATGCATAATTCATCCAAGACGAGTCAGGATCCGCTCCACTAAACGGATCATCGTCTGACGAGGATCATCTAACCGGGGTTTGCGTTTGCGGCTCGTCTAACC
>NW_017100212.1:636018-647897 GCF_001263275.1 Habropoda laboriosa | reverse complement strand
AGCCACAGATATCGGGTTCGATCTAAAGAGCTTTCGAATTAATACCGGGGTAATTGCGAATCTAATTAGAAGCGCGCGGCGCGTATCTGGCTCGGATCGGCTCGCTCCAGCGTGCATTTTCCCCGTCTGTCGCCAAGAAATTCGAGGAACGTCGAATAAATCTGTCGTTACATCGATGCTCTAACTGTTCATCGAGCATGTTCGACGGTTACGTAAAGGAAAAATTTCACGGCACTCGATGCTCTCTCTGCTCATCTTGTCTAGGAGATGCGCCAGCTTTGTTCGTGAATTCGGAGATTAACGGGGAAGATAGGTTAACACGTTGACAGTAGGTATAGACACAACTAGTTTCGCAAGCTTTAGGTTAACGTGGAATTATCATGAACACCGCGCTATTTGTACCATTAACCCTTTCGCTGCGGTAGATTTTAGTTCGTAACGAGCGAGATTTTTTTGGTTCAGCCGTACCGTTTGGAGAGTTGATTTATTGAGTTGAGGTGAAAGTGCACGGAGGGTGAAATTGAGAATTAAATTAAGGTGGAAGTGCACGGAGGCTGAAATTAAGAATTGAATTAATGTGGAAGTGTGCTGAAAGAGAGACAATAGTTCACTTAGACTGAGTCTTTTTCAGGCTCGAAGTGTTTCAAATACTTAAAATATATAAATTCAATTTTTTAATTAATTTTAATTTCAATTTTAAGGTAAAGGTATCAGTAGTTGACCAATTTTTAGAGAAACGTAAAAAATACGGTTTTTGTAGGTTTTTACTAGTTTTTTCATTTTTAAGAGTGGTCAACTTCTGAAGCAATTACTGAATTTTTAAATATGTTTTTAAAATTTTTATAACATAACTTTTTTCAAAAATTGGTATTGTTGCATAATCTAGAAGGCTTAAAGAGTATCTTGAGGCATCGACTCTCGCTATTTACTGACAGAGCAAGTGGTTACTATTGTTCGCGTGGAGGATTTCTCTTAACTGGTCAACTACTGGCACCTCTACCTTAATTTAAAAAAAAAAAAAATATACTTGATAGATTTTCAAAATATGTATACATACTACACTGGTTACGTTCCAAAATTTTCACGAGCCCGGAAACGTGTTCACCACCTCTAAAGGGTTAAAACGATACATTTCCCGCAACCCCACGCAAATTGAAGCGGCACTCGTCAACTGGAGCACCGGTGAAAGTTGCGCCCGAGTTTGAAGCGTTCAATTACCATCCGCGCCCTTATCTCCAACATTATTTACATAAACGATTGACAGATAACCGGTAGCAGAATCCGGTGTACTCTGTCGTCCTCGCGTTTCGATCGACGCCTAATTGCACGGTTCACCCGGATCGTTCACATGCCACCGTTATTAGCGAACATTAATTGCCCTACGGCTGCCACTTTTTCCTCTCGTTGCAGAAACGACTTGTACGCGTGTAAGGTACATCTATCTATCCTACGTCCTGCTATCGAACTCGATAAATAATTACGTATAGGTAAACTCTTCCTGCCGCGATAAATCTTCTACTCCGTCGTTCATTGTGTGTCGTCGTTTGGTTTCGCGCCAAGCGGTATCAGCGACAAGCAGGAACAATTTCTACCAGTTCCATTTCAGTCTGTTTCCGTATTCGCGGAAAGCGTATCGCGCGACACGCATATACGAACAGAGAGAGAGAGAGAGAGAAGTGTAAGAGAGGAGGGAAAGAAAGGCAGGGCCACGCGATACGCGTTAAACAAAAGGCGTGCTTATTAAAGAAACGAACGATCAGCGCCGATAATTCGTAACAATAGGCGAGAAACTTCCATTGTACATTGTTCCGATATGCTATCACGTTTATCATCCGACTGATTTAGTGCAGCGGTTAGAGATCGCGCGCGACTCGAAACGACGGACGGAATCGACGGTTAAATAGGGAAAAGATAGAGGTAGAGAGGAGAGTGGGGTGAAAAAATTAACGAGCCGCGTTTAACGATGGAAAAGTACGGGCAAACCGGAAGCGGGAAACCGCGGGGACACTGTTTCGTTCCGTTCACCCGAAGACTACCCGCGGTTGGTTGCGCTTTCTTGTCGGCTAATGAGTCGGTATTTATTGCCTGACCTTTACCGGTATGTGTAACCCCGCGGGTTCTTCCCCTATTTCGTTCATTAGCGACCATTAATTCCCTCAATTTGTAATATTCGTGTGCACAGTTGTTGGATAGAGGAAGAAACGGTTATGTATGTTCGACGAAAGGGACGTGAAGAGAGGTTGAATGGATCTGAAACGTAGGAATGTTGTCAATTGGAAGTCCGAGCAAGACTTGCTCGTTTGGACGGGTAGAGAGAGAGAGAGAGAGAGGGGGTTCGGTATTCTGTATTTTACGGGGTTACACCGAAAACAGAGGTAGTCGCGTGGTAGCGGAGCAACGACGGGGGGGGAAAGAAAGATTGTAATCAAACGCGTAGATATACCGAAGCGAGCTCTGATAGTTTACGGCGGAACGTCGCGCGATGTATGTACACAGAAGCCAACTAAGGAACGAAGTGTTTCAATTTATCGCCGCTGCCACGACTCCTTCTGTACAGTTACTCGTGTGAACGCCGACTCTAATAACATTATAAATAAAGATACGAATCTCGTGCGCGCTTCTTCACCGTCCGCCTCTCTTTCTACGCTGAAACGATACGCCGTCCGTTTACCGTGCCTTCCTCCTCCATCCAGGCATTCCTCGCGCGATCAACTGACAATTAAGTGCCTATCTGGAGTGATTACGTAGGACTTTTTTGTTTTTCTTTGCTTTTTTCGTGAGGATGACTCGCGCGGTTCGTAAAGGGGATTTTCTTGCGGATGATTCGTGTGAATTATGCAGTAGCGTGAGTCCTAAGCACTTAATCTCGTAGTGAACGTTTAGTTTGCTTGAAAATTCCGATACTCGTGATAGGAAAAATAAAAGTACGCAATATAGCGAATTTTGTACACAATCTGCTGACAAGGAAAGCAGCTTAATTGCTGTTGATTTTAAATTGATAACGTATAACTGTATTAAAAATTAGGTCGTTCTTTTCTGCATTCAAAAACAATAAAAAAAGTTTATATAAATGTTTGTCCTATCTGATCCTGTTTCCGAGCTACAGGCGTTTCTGTTTTCTTGCAGCGACTCACTTGTCTTCGCAGTTTTCGCACGAATAAAGAAAGGATTGTAACTGGGAAACAAGAACAGATAGGACTGTTGAGGGGTTATATTAAATAAATAACTCGTGCGGAGTGAGCTAGGTAAATAATTATATTTTGAAAGATGTTTGGACATTTAGGACTGCTTACGGAGCGTGGTGACAGTGTGTACCCCCATACCTGGGGTGTTCGCAGGCATCCCCGAACCATATTTTTCGGACGTGTCATAAACCTACCGACAATCCAGTATGTCGATTTTTCATGCAGCAGTCATAAACCATTTGCTTCAACAACCGAATTTACCGAATCCATCGGTGAAGTTGTGCCAACGAGAAAGAGTAGCATAGAGCACCGTTCCATTACTTCTAACAGAGAGGGGAAGAAAATTCTTCCAATTGCCAAAATAAAAAGAAATCCAAAATTTAACGATATTGAAGTCATTCGTATTAATTCTCTAAAGATTTCGTTAACTAAAATTAACAACGTACAATAGTAATTAGGCAGAGTTTCAAAAATATTGTAATAACAAAAATGAAGCACGTATTAAATGTAATATTAAACACTAAGGAAATTGGAAATTTTGAAACCCTGATATGCAAAGTATACATGTATTAGGTTGTCCGGAAAGTTCCTTTCGTAATTTAAACCATCGTATCTCTGTTTCTAATTGACATAGTAACAAAAGTTAAACGGTACTTTCCTCGACAGTTAAAGGTGAATCCAACGCACTGCTCAAATTCTTTGTAAGATGAACAGGGATGGACATAAGTCTAACTGTGTTCTCTGCATTGGAGCGAGGTTGTTGAATTTTTCGTGGCAACGCTCTACCGCAGAAAATATAGTTCGCTTTAGGAGAAATTTTAGGGGTACATCGGATTTATCTTCACATAACGAGTAAAATACCTTTTGGTTTTTGTCGCTATCTGAATTAGAAATAGAGATACGTCAGTTTGAATTTTTTCTGAAATTACGGAACGAACTTTCCGGACAACCTAATATTATGACACGCTCTGTATATCGGAATGAATAAACGTAATTGATGAGAAATGCAAAAAACTACGTTACTCGATCGGGCAATATCGATTGCTGCGAATCTGAAAATGTTCACAGGAGATCTATTTGTATTGCAATAGTTTCGAGACATGCTGTATCGAAGCTGACATATCCAGAACGACTCGTATCGTGTCTGCTGAGTATACAATCGGCAGTGCCACGTTTGAAATCGCGGGAAAGGTCAACATCCAGATGGAAGATAGTACCATGAGATGTTTACAACTATTATCATCTAGTTTGCCCCGCGGTGGAACACAAATACGAATTTAATGCCGATCAATCACGGACGTACTGTGACTGACCTCGCCCAACGTACACACGAATCTCAGCCCAGTGAAAGCGATACGCCCGTTACGGATGTAATAATTATTCAAAAGTGGCGGTGTTCTCGTGTTCAGCCGAGTACGATAGGATCGCTCTGCCGGAAGACACGCTCGGACAATATTAGTTATCGTTCAATGATTGATAGAACTCGAGCATTATTCCGTGAAAAAGAACCCCCGTCGTTGCGACAAAATCGCCTTGGATTTTCTTCAAAGCTGTCGTTTCGTGGAAGCACTTTTGATGTAATAAAAGTGCGAGCAATCCATATTGCTTCACTCGAAAGAACGAGGATAGGTGCAATTAAAAATTGGCTAATTTTTGAAACGAAAGAAAACCGGAAACTGAGCAACAGGAAATACTCAAAATTGTGTATTTCACAGAGTCAGATGGCTGTTTTGAAACACAGTGCGACGTTTCGTTCGCGATGCCTTCATAACTTGGCCTAACAACTTCCTGACCAATGGCAATAAATAATCCATGTAACGCGTGCTTCCTCGTCGCTCCACTCTGCTTACAGTTCACCGTGTGTAAAGCACCCAGATTCCTCAAAAACGGTAAATACCTTTACGGCTGACCTGGATTCGACGTTCTCACGGAATTCGTGATTAACTTTGAGCGAACTTGTGGATCTTCAGACTTTCACGTATGAATAACAGACGGTGCACACTGGTGAACGTTTGTTCGACCGAACATTCTTGTTGGCTGATAATTAAGAAGCGCCGGACTGATGTTTCGTGCACGAACGCGTTTGCAAATCTCACAAACCGTCCGCGTTCCATGCAAACGAATTAACACGAACAGCGCGAAGACAGGCGGACGACAATTGTATCATATTTTCTCACCCTTAGCCTCGTCAGATTCGAGATTTCTCGAGCATCGCGGCTCTCCTTGGATGATCTTCGTCTCCTCGATGAAAGAAATCTCGCTCGAATCTCTCGTACGAGAGTTCGCCAGCGACGTAAACGTGGAAATTGCAGCATGAATTTCACGGCTATGGTGGCACGATGTGGCAAAAGCAAACAACAGGCCAGAAACTGTCTCACGCTCTCGTCGCGACAAAATCCATTGTGGAGAAATTAATATTAATCAACGCGGATGCCGGCGCGCAGTTTGTATGCAGATAGGCGATTCAGTACGCGTGCAACAGAAAGTCCGAGTAATTACTCCGACGCCTCGCGGAGCAGAACTGAAAGTGCTCGACGGTTCTTCGATGCACGATCCTGCGCCGATCGAATCGAGGAAAAACAAAATTTCAGGACTGGAATTGTTCAATCTGCGAATAGTTTCATTAGAGAAAGAAAGGTGTAAAAATTGTTTCGCATTTTTGTTGTAGTTATACTTCGTGTTGTTTGGAAAGTACAGCGATCGGGGCTGCGTTACGAAAATTCGCATATCCGATTTATTACGACACTTTGGATTTCCGAATTAGCCGAATTATTCGAATAAAACGTTCGTATTCAAAATTATATGAAATTTTTTAACAGTCCGACTATTCGAGATGTTACAATTGTTACGAACCCACTGCCTTTCACCAACACATTGTTATTAGATACTATTACAATATTATTATTAACATTATTATTAGATATTATTCTCACGAGAGAGTGTAGGAAAATGAATAGCGAGATTAGCATAGAGGAGGTGTTGAGTGGAAGAAAAGATGAGAAGGCAGAAAAGTGGTTGAGGACGATAAAGATAGAAGGACAAATAGCGAGAAAAAAACAGGCAATAGAAAAGAACAAAAGCAAAGATTAAGGCTGAAATTAAATTAAATTAAATTAGTTAAATTAGTTAAAAGAAAAAAGAATGAATGAATGAGTGAACGGAATGTGCGGGAAGAATGAATGAAATAAGAGAAGCAAATGTAAACCAAGTCCACATTTCTTGGCTGTGGAGCCGAAAATAAAGATTTATATATTATTATTATCATTACCAAACACCTTTATAATTATAAACCAAAAACGCCAAGCAACCGCCACAGGTAGGAAGGGGTCGAAGTCGGGAACAGCCCACGAAGCGACGCTCGACTCCAGGCCCTTTTCCTGACCGTTGATTGGTCGGGAGCAAGGTGCCAAAATTAGTATAAAACCGATGTACCCGCGCAAGGTCGACAGATAGTCTAAAACAATACACCCGCTCGAACTAAACGTTAACTAAAACGACATCAAACACATTTCTGGAATTTTACGCCTGTATCCCTTTAACCTGCAACAACGTGTCAGACTCGTGGCAACGATTCTGGTGAAGATGTGAGAAAAGTAGTTATATTTATAACAGAAATGAATTGTAATATTAACTTTCGTTTTAATTTGTAAGACTGAGGATTACTAAATGTAATGAATCTCTAACAGATTAGCTTTTGTTGCTTGGTACAGTACTGAAACATTAAATGGCTGACGCTTAGATGCATAGTCAGAAAAGAAATCATAGTTAAGGGGCTAACCAACCCGAGACGAAGGCAATCTCAACCGTTACGGCCCGTTCCGTAACAACTGGAAAATTCTATTTCGCGAATAAAAAATTGAATTGTTCAGTAATATGTATTACAAAGAATAATTGAAAAATTTATAAAATTGAAAACTTCGTGACTGAATTACATTTCTAAATAACATACGTATCTAAAAATCATCATACCTCCAACGAATCCTAAATGGAAATCAATTTTCGTTGGATTACTCAAGTGAAACAATTAACGTCTGACTGGTTACGAAAGGGTTAACACATCTCCGAGTGAAGTAATAAAAAATGTAGAGGAATCCCAACTTATTTCATGAAATATAGAAAGTGATTCAAGAACGTCCATTCTAAAAACTGGAATTACGAAAGCCTCTTATTTCTTATTCGAACATAATACGAAAATAATTAATTGATCGTGTAAAATTTCTACAATATACCGCGCGAACGAGCTAGTTCATCAAAGGCAGACGAAGAAGAAGCATAACCGTGAAGAGACGGTTGCGCGAATCACTTTCGTTCGCGCCGGCTGAGCGCGCAAATTAAATCGGGACGCGCGCATGCGCGCGCCTCCGCGAACAATGGCGCGGACACGCGGGGGCCGAAATTTAACGTGGCGCGCGCGCCTCGAATGGTGCAACATGGTTGTTGCACAATCGAAGAATAGCGCTCTAGACAACGGAGATAATACGATAGCGATTCAGGATCGTTTCCTGGTATTTTATCGTGAAATCTTCTGTTTACCGAGCTGATTTATTCCTATTTCGTTATGATCCAATTCATGCTTCGATGCCTCGAATAAAAAGGGGGAAAGAATTATGCGAGTTTAAGAATGGCGAGAAGTTTCTGTAATGGTAGTATTCTATCAATTCATTCTTCACGCTTTGTTCCTGCCGACGAGTGCACTTTTTCCAGAGACGAGTCTGAATATTTATTTCGCTATTATAATAAGAAAAATGAAATTCCTAATTTTCTTCATAAATTATTGTAATAAATTTTAGCAAGCAAATACGTATCGGTAAATAAGAAAAGTATCACGCTTTGTTCTTGCCAACGAGTGCATTTACTTCACTATCATAACCTTATAGAGAATTAAAAAAAAAGATTTTTATGAAAAAGAAAATTCCTAATTTTTTTCATAAAATATTGTAATAAATTTTAGCAAGCAAATGCGTATCGTTAAGTAAGAAAAGTATCTCGCTTATTCTTCCCAACAAGTGCATTTATTTCACTGTCACAACCGTGTGGAGAATTTTGAAGAAAAAAATATTGCCATTAGAAAAGAATTCAGAATTTCTTCGTTAAATATTGTAGTAAAGCTGAACAAGCAAATACGTATAATTAAATAAGAAAAATAACACGCTCTGTTCTTACCAACAGCTGCATTTATTTCACTCTACAACTATGCAGAGAATTTAAAAGAAAAGAAGAATTTGCATGCAGAAAGAATTCCTAATTTCTTCCATAAAATATTGTAACGAACCTTAACAAGCAAATGCGCATCATTAACCAAGAAAAATAATATCAGATTAATCGTAGCAGGACGGTGATTTAATAAATAAAATTGCCAAGTAGTCCGCGAGGCTACACTTCCACGGCAGAATGTTAGAGACGAATGTCTGTAATTACGGGTTAATAGATAAACCGGTGATTAGCAAGAGGATGTGTAACTATGAATAATAATCTTGTTGTCAAATGTTCATCTTATTCATTGTACATAATATACAACCGCGAACCTGGTATTACATCGATTTACGAATACCTTAGAACCGATGCAAACTGGAACGTAAACCCGCGGTATACTCACCGAGAAACGTTTTCCCCCGTGTTCTGTACGAACGTCGGCGAGAAAAAGAGTGCCGTAAAGTTGCGGAAAGTCGTAAAATTACATCTCGATATCTTCTCGCACCTAACCAAAGTGCGAGGACAGAAATTTTGTGTCTGCCCGTGGAAAGATACAGAGCTCGGCGAGGCTATCGCGATACGGAAAGAAGTGGGCGCAACTAGGTCTACGAAAGATTACACCTCCGAAGAAATAAGCCAACGAGGTGTCCTATCTTCGCCAAGATAAATTACAAATAACCTCCCTAAAATGTATAATCCTACCCTAAACAGATAACTCTGCTGTCTGCTTACAAACGAATTTCGCGAGGCAATTACACCGAGAAGAAGAAGAAGAAGAAGAGACAAAGGCTCCACCCACCTCGTTGAAACAGCCTAAAGATAGAATTCGACCTTCCAGCGAGTGAAAACGAGTGAAAAGTGAACACGTCCACCATATCTCCGAGCAAACTCATTACACAACTTACCGACCGAGTGAAATACAATTCGTCGCGAGGGAATACAAACGCACCGGTTAAGAGTTAGGTCGATGTTCGAGGAAGAGAAGACGAGCGCCCGGTTGGACGCTCTTTCATTGTACTAATTGAAATTTTTCATGCCTAACCGCGGCCGCGCGAAAAGGAGGCCCCTTTTGTTGCGTGCTCGACAAGCTAAGCAACTATCGTCAATTATCCTCCGACATTGGCAACGCACGGCTCGTGGCACATCTCGTTCGAGAGAGCCTCGAAACGAAGAGAGAGAGCCTCCTCGTTCTATCCTTCGAGCATTCACCTCTGCGCGAGAATGCTCCGAGCACGCTACTCGAACGATACAAATTCAACAACACAATACCCCATTCCTGCCGTGAAATTGTCTTAATTGCGATTCAAGTTTTTGCCAAACGCGCCGGAAGTCTCTACACGTTCTCTCTGCGCGCGTATAGTACATAGAGAGGAGGAGAAGAAGTAGGTTTCTCTCGAGTTTAACATTTAACAAAGGCGCAGGGACAGTTTAGATTACTATCAACCGACTAGATTTCCTACATTGTTGCCTACCGAAATTGCTCACCCCAGTTTGTTCGTTTCACTTGGCCGAACTGAATAGTTGAAACGCGGTGTGCTTTGCACGCGCCCCCGTTACGCGCTATTACGTGGAGTAGAACCGGAGCAATGGCGGATTAGCGAGGTAAGAAGGTGTTAAACGAAGGATGATTGGCGAGGTTCGGTTGGAGGATGTTAGGTGGAGAAAGATTGGTAAAGAGACTGAATTTTAGTACGGCTGAGAAGAATAATCGAGGTTTTCAGGGTCTTGTCGACAGTTGCGAGTGCTACTGCAGCCGATGCTCGTTAAGGAAAACGTTTCCGGTATTTCGCAAGCGGCGTGGTTCACTTTGTCAGACGGCTGAAGACATAATAGCGTGACGTACGGTTTATCCTTAGGTTTCAATGGAACGAGTTCCAATTGCTGCGCGAGTTACGAATTCGATCTTTTTAACCTCGTTTTTTCCAATATACTGTATTAACACTTTTCGGGTCAAATGTACCATTTTTTATCAACGTGTACACATTTTATTCGTTGACTTTTTTATAGTGAAAATTAACCGTTTGCACGTCAGTTGCAAAAGTTAAAAATACTTAAAAATTCCCTGGATCCTCCTTTTGCCATCGCCATGAAGAAATTTTGTTAACTCCTTAACACATCCATTTTTCGTATTTTCTTCCAAATCCTGGAAATCAACTGTTCTGGCTTTAAAAATATCTAAAAATTCCCTAGATACTAGCCCTTTATTAACCACATTTTTCCCAAAAATGGTCAATTTCGTTCGCCGACAAAATTACTTCCCAAGCCTGCAGAACCAAGTTTCTCGTTGCTCGTAATACCCCACATTTTCGCCGTAACGGAGAGGCGAACGTAACATGGAAAGTGAAAGAAAATGGGTAAAAAAAAATTGCACACGTTGAAATCGTGCTCGTCTTAAACGTAATGCAGAAAGTGAACGAAAATAGGTAAAAAAGAAGAAACGCACACGTTGAAATCGTGCTCGTCTGAGACGCGGACGCGAGCGTTAAAGGGTTAAACCACACGCGGAGTGTGCCAGGGGTTTCGTGTAGTACGGCAAGCACGATACAAATAAATAATTCAGCGAAGTTCATCGTACATCACTTTCTCTCCCTTCGCGGATTCACTTGGACGTCGCCGAGCGAGAGGCGTCGTCTGGCGGCACAATGACGATATTTAATAGAGGCAACGGAGCGTGGAACAGCGGCTCGCGATGAAAGAACAGCGTGGCGAGAGAGTGGGGGAAGGGCACGTGTTTCGTTTTTTCGATGGAATTTGCATAGTACCTTTCTCTGGTCCGCACGAACCGGGCAAAGTCGGCCGTCTAGAAGTGCGCTCGATTAATTAGCGGCGAAAGTAAGTGAAATTGCACGCGGCGCATTGTAGCCTGGCGCATCACCGGCACGATGCTAGGCGTCCCGGTGCTCCGAGCACGACGGAATGCCGTGTATACCGGCATTTTTCTCGGTTAATCATAATCGTTTTATGTGGGCCACGGAGAAGAAAAAAAATGAACGAAACGAGCCCGAGACTCGCTCTACTTAACGTACTCGTCCAGGGATTTCAAGCTTCTCGATTTAATTGCGCTTCGAATCGGCTGCTCTATCGAACACGTGAAATATGAAATTATTTCGCGAGTGACTGAGTAATTTGCATAATTGCCGAAAGTCGCGAATACTTGGATGATTTCTGTAATTCTTGCGGCGTTAATAATTGCTTTTTTTTTAATTTGTTATTTTTCTACGGATTCTCCTAAGTTGTAGTGTACGAAATATCCATTTTCACGAGTCGAAGTAAGAAGAACGTATTTTCAAAAATTTTCAATAATTTTTTAATGTATTTTTAATCATTTTTTGTTTCGTCGAAATAGGCACTAATACTGATTTTAGTAGCCTTTTCCCCACGAAGTACCAAGTGATGTATATCCCATTTTTATAGAAATGGAGATTCACCTATGTGAACGACCCAAAATTATTCCTTGCACAGAAGAATGTACGAAGCAAAAGTTGCATAACTTCAAAGGAA
>NW_017100212.1:628549-635921 GCF_001263275.1 Habropoda laboriosa | reverse complement strand
CTGCACGAAAATTAGAAGAGAGTTAAAAACCTAAGAATTGATAACCTACAACCGACTGGTCCCAAAAAGCTCGACAAACAAGGAAATTTACTTCGCCTTAGATAAGAGAAGCCAATACTTAAGGGATAATGAAACATCTTTCGCAATGATCTACGGCGTCCAACGGCGTACAGTAGGTAGTGTTGACAAAAGCGAAGTAGCAGGTCGTAAAGTCGTATCTTTCCAGAATTTGTGGACACACGGAACTAGAGAGTGTCGCGTTAGAACAGAGGTAAATATGTACCGAGCAGTAAATCGGTGTCACCGCAAAACGGAACTCCTCTATCCGCGCTGTGTCACCGTTGCGACATGGACCTCATCTTTCCCCCGAAAAGATTTCGTAAGGAACGTTCTATCAAACACGGTGGTTCGTATGATTAGACGGTAAGTGGACGTTTTTTCCAAAGGATCCTCCGCGAGCAGCGCAGCGAGCGTGTAAGCCGAGCATACGCCGCGAATGAACAATGATATCATCGATCTTGCTTCGTATAGTATGGGAGTCTCTTCCGAGAAGAGAGCACAGTGTCGTTATATACGTTGGAACGTGGCTCGTTCGTATTCTGCTTAATTTCTGAGACGATGAATGAACGCCTCGGGAATGAAACAATGAAAATTCGAACGGAGGGAAGGATCGGCTCGGCCGATAACTGTGCTTTCGAACGAATTAGGAGAGCGAACAAGCCAGAAAGCGTACGTATGCAAAACACAAAGAAAGAGAGAGAGAGAGAGAGAGAGAGAAGAAAACGTAGGGAAGCTCGTTCGTTCAACTGCAACGCGGCATCTCACATGGCTGATCCGATTTGCAACGGCCATGAACGTTAACAATAGCGATTAAAGAGCCATCGATCAATCTGTCCGCCTACATTCGTTCAAAGCAAACACATTCTTCTCAGCCGAGTTTGTTTCCCACTTTCGATTCAACTAAAGCTCGATAATAGAACAAATTATTTCCCGATAAAACGAAGAAGTTCGCGGTGGCGCGTAGGCGATTTCCTCTCGAGATACTGTACACACACACGCCTGCAGGCTGAGATGGAATTAAGACGGCTGAAAGGAAGATGTAACAGACGTTTCGGTTTCGTTATTCTTTTATCGGCGACAACGAGCACGATAGAGGAGCTCCGGACGTGCAAAACATTGCGATACGCGTAACCCGATGGGGGGGAAGCTGCTGCGTTAACGAGTCCCGCGATAATGCTGCATTTGAATTGCAACGATACTCGCGGCGCGGTTTCCACGATCGTTAAGAGCAACCGCGGCGCGGCAAAGTGGAAGTCTCTGAGAACTTATTGAAATTTTATTGATCTTTGTGTTACCGATTAGCATACGCGCGACTTTCTTCCAGACTCTCTACTCCGGAGGAGTCTCGCATCGACGCGCGTTCATCTAGATCGCGAATAATCGAATCTCAGTAACGGACGAGTTACAAATTGTGGAAGTGAAATGGTTCTCTTTTGGAAGATACGCGTTTGCAAAGCGTCACAGTGATTTTCCACGATGCGCCTGGTTTTATTCTTATTAGAGACGAGGGTGTACAGGGTGATCCATCTAACGTGGTCAGATCGATAATTTTCGGTATTATTGGACGGATCGAATTTTTTTTTTTTTTTTGTCACAGAGATGATCTTCGATTTTTTCTGTCTTTTTTTTCTTTAATAAATTTCTAAGATTAAGTTCTATTCTTTTGTGTACCGTCCTATAGATTTCTTTGCCTAAAGGATGTAGAAAAAATATAAGGACATCCTTTGAAACTGTATCCTGCGTAAAAAATAACTTTTGATTGGTCCAACGGTAATGAAAGTAATTAAGGTGTTCGCGTCTTGTGGACCACCCTGTACATACGCCTGATGTAAGTAGGTGTAGCCGTGTTGAGGTCTATCTCAACGTATCTCCTGGCAAAGAAGTGGAAATCTTGGGGTTTTTCCCAGGAGCACGCAGCACGTACTGTTTTCACTTCGAACAGTTTAGTTATAGGGCCACGGTTTATGGCAATGGACTATTCTAGGGACCTTTATACGACCGTCAGACCCAAACTTATTTGGCAATTAAACTTTTTCACTCGCAGCAATCGTGAAAATTTCTGAAACTAAATCCTCCACAGCTGCAGGCTAATTTTTACCAACGGTGAACCATAAACCGTGCTGCGCTACACTCTACTCTAAAAGCTTGTATACAGAACACACAATGCAGGGAAGATAGAGGCTGCAAAGGTATAGTCGGTGGAAGCGACATTCGAGCATCGAGAAAACAATTTGCGTATAATTCGAAAATTTGTTTACAGTTGCAGGTTCATTTTTACCAAACACGAGAATCACTATGAATCACAAGGTTTAAGGCTTAATAGCGTTAATAAATTCACTTTGATCATTCAATACGCGACCTACAGCTACATTTCTTCTCCCGCCTATACGCCACGTTTCACCCAATACTCCCCTGAATTGTCAAAGGTGATAACGGGCGAGAGAAGAAACGGGTTGTCCCCGCGGCGAAAATCTCGAAAGGTACGACGGCGAAAATCGAAATAGATCAGCAGGCACGCCCACGCGGCGATGTCTCCGACCCGTAGCGGCTGGTAAGCACGATAAAACCGGGAAACGGTTCACGGCGGTTTCGCGAGATGTTCAAGGGCCGGACGAGGACAGATAACGAGATATAGGGAGGCGAGAGGGTGGTCAGAGCCGTATTTATCACTTGGAGATCCCGAAGAGCGCGCACAATGCGAGGCGAGGGAAAGTCGAGAGCGAGGCGGTTCGCCAACCATGGAGAACGAGACGCGATGTAGTGCAGGTAGATTTATGGAAGGTGGGAGGGAAGAGGGAGAGAAAGAGCGAGAAAGAGATTGCGGTGTGTTTGTGTCGCAGGTCAGCCGCGGTTCACGGTCACGGGGACCAACCGCTGGACTAACCTAACGTAACCTGACTCGGCGACCGCAAACTGAATTGCACCCCTCCCCGCCCCCCCTTTTTTTTTCTTTACCCCCACTCCGACCACTCCGAACCTCCCACCCCCTCTAGCGGACCGGTGCACTTAATTTATTAAGATGCTGAGTCCCCCCCGGGCCACCGACCCCAGACTTTGCAATAGCGCCAGTCCCGTCCTTTTTTTCCCTCGATAATTACAATACGAGTGGTTCGCGAACCGACTTCTAGGAAGCGGACGAGCCCAGCAGTTGCCCCGTCGCGTCCTCGAGACGCGATGAGCAATCGCGTTAGAGTGGTGAAGTTGTATACATGTGTAGGATATTTCGAATGGTTATTTTTGTTACAGGGTGCGATATTATCGACCAGATTTTTCAACGGCCTTCTTTTTTGCATAAAATTCATTAGAACGATGGTAAAGTTGTGTGGAAATACCGGGAGATTTATTGTAACGATCTATATAACCGACAGTACCCTGCTACTACTTACTACCATCGAAGGCTTAACAGCGTGCATGTATGTATAACCCTCTCTGGTACATCAGGATATAACAATCGTTTGCATAACCACGCGGTGGATCTCCGAGCGGACGCATCAAAGTAATCCAATCCGACACGTCGTAAATTGTGCACACTGTGCCTCCCCCTCCTTTTCGCTTTAGCCGTGTTTTCCCTTCCACGCGGCTATACGAAATTTATTAGCAGGGTGTGCCTTCTGTAGGTACACACAGAGAGGGGAGAAGCTCTTTTTCTTGATTGATTAAACACGCCTCGCGAGGCCTGTCGGCGTCGTGTTCAACTGTCAACCGACCAACCCGTTCACCGGGAAAATTTAATAACAGGATCTATCGACAAATTAGACGCGAGAGCATATTGGTTGTCGTTTAATCGCCGAGTATTTAATAACGGAGTAGGCGCGAAAGAAGAGGACGGAAGGGGGAGAAAAAAGTGGAACGAAGAAATGGTGGTGGAGATAGAGAATCGTGACAGAATGAAAACGGCCCGCGAACGAATTCAGAGAGCTTGGATGGAAAATCAATGAACCGTGCACGCATCCGATCGATCATGATACATCGATAGAAATCGACACCAGGGATACGAAACGATACGAAAAAGAAAACGCTACGGTTTCAACGGCAATTATCCAATTATCGTGTTCGCATTAGCCGCGGTTGTACCGTCTAATAATTGCACCGTCGTTACGGATAAAACGCTCAGACCGAACTGACCGGGTAGGCGAGACGCGATGCGCGCGCAGCTATCGATCGAACGGACCCAAAATCGAGAGTGTAAAACGTGCAGTGCCCTCGTATTTGTGTACCGAGAATAAGATAATATATACAGAGTGTTTGAAACGTTGGTGTCTGGTAGAATATTCAGGAGGTGAAATGAAAAAAAGTTCATTTGTTTATCAGTCAGTAACATAGAGCTACGAAATCGAGAAGCATCGTATAAATTTATTTAAGAGACAATAATGCTTTTATTCCATATTAACTTTTTTTTATCTATTTCACCAGCTGAATACTCAATCTATTTAGCACCAAACTTTTAGACACCCTGTACAAGAGTTTTAATAACAAATATCTCCTACTAATCAAGAATTCCAACATGGCGGATTTACATCCGATTAACCCTCCTATTATACCATTATAAGAAAACCCATTGGTTTCTTATATTTCGCTGCGAAAGCAGTTTCAAAGCGGAAAGAATAGACGCTAGACTGTGGTAGGTGGAGATTTTCATACCAAGTACGGTTTTCCGGTCGAGTCCGTTGCATAACCTATTCAATGGCTACCGTAATTATAGCGGCTGTTTGACGTGAAGCGCGCGGCTAAGTTCGCCCGTAAAATCCCGACCTTGAGAATTACGATGCAACACTAACGTTTATCTCCCCAGCCACGGCCCGCCCGGATGGAAACCCGTCCTGATGCGGCGTGCGGCGGTTTTGCACGGTTCGGGGCCGAGAATTTGCATCGTCGAACAACCGCACACCCGCGCGTAAACCGAACTGCATGCATACGGCGCCAAATTACGAAGCACGCTGTGTGCAACACTTACCGGCAGATTCCTGAGACCGAGCCGCACCTTCGAGTATTTCTTCATAAACACCCGCCAGAGCACGTAAGCCATCGCGATTATCCACAGCTTTTCCAGCGCCAGTGGTTATCTTCGAGACACCTTTTCTACACTTTTATTCACCTTGTCACTTTTATTCGCGACAATTTCGTAGGTTAACCGTCAACGTTCCGATACACGCTCGTCCGTCCATACCACGATCGTTCGATTATCGAAATTGCTCGGCATCTCGATCGCGAGAAACAGCGACGCGAACACGGTTGCGCGGTAAAAAGTCAATATCGAATTTACGCGTTATGGCGGCCCTTTTTTTTCCCGCGCGAATACACCCGATGATTGCTTAGTTGATAATGCTCACTTGGTACACGATTTTCGTGTTAGTATACAGAAGGGAGAAGGATCGTCGTGAAGAAAAATAGCGGCACGTGTTTCGCATACGTTACCAGTCGGAAACAAAGCGCCTCGCGTACAAATTGACGCGACAAACTTCATGCCGTTCCCGGTAATGGGCGGTTAGATAAATCACCGTTCACTTTGAGAGAAACAACGTGTACTTTTCAACACTCCAATGTTTCATACGATTTCACGATTTTGCGCTCGAAATAAACACAACCACGACTCAATTACATAACACGTTTTTGTAAAACACTTTTCGATATCCCCGTGTCATAACACGCCGTTTGTACCGTGTGATAGCTTTCAACACACAAAGCACTCACGTCTACCGACGATACGTTTGCGGACAACGCGAGAAACGAATTAACACGGAGAAGATAAAACATCCAAAGCTGATGATTCTAGAACGGACGTGATTCGATCTTTCGCACAATTCATTACAGTGTCCCGGTTGTAATTGCGTCCTGTCATGCACACCACCGATACTACCGACGCGCGCGGTATAATCGATAAACATCAGGCAGGGCGTTCGTTCGATCGATCGAAATCACTGCACCGTGTATATAACGAATGGAACCATGGGTCCGCGTCCGTTCAAAAAAACACCAATACGATCACGTGTCCGATGGCGGAGTTAACCTTGAACCGTGTCGTTTTTGCAAAAGGGATGCATGGCTGTCCGCTCGCGGAAATGAATCAACTGCACGCGGCTCTGGGAGAAATGTCGTCAGACCAGAATACGAGGAAACGACTGTCATGATTTAATCGACGAACCAGTAAGACTTTCTGTCGTCTTCGGACGATATAAACACTCTCTAAAAACAACACTCCGAACAGGATGATTGTACCGTGTAGATAAACACACGCGACTCCGATGATAACTTTCAGCGAACAGACGCTAAAAAACGCCGAGATTTTTTGTGAAAAATTTAGCAAGCGTCGATACGTCAGGATACACGAGGATATTTTGAAAGAACGGCGCGCATCGAAACACCCGTACGCCTGACGGCACTCGCTGCCGAGATATAACTGACACGACACACGCAACTGCCTACTCTCGCGCTCGAACTGTGGAACGATGAAACGGAACGTCCGGAACGCCGGAACTGCGGAACGATGTATACCTGAATCGCGTTTCAGCGCGACTTTAGGCGTGTCTTAACCACCCGACGCCGCGTTAAATGGAAATAAAGGGTGTGCTCCCGGGGTCTACGTCCCTGAATTCTCGAGTTCGCTGAACTGTAATGCCCTGATATTCTAATTCCTTTAAATTTGTGTCACTTAATATCAACCATCTATAAT
The DNA here is from genome assembly GCF_001263275.1 of Habropoda laboriosa. Classification (NCBI taxonomy): domain Eukaryota; kingdom Metazoa; phylum Arthropoda; class Insecta; order Hymenoptera; family Apidae; genus Habropoda; species Habropoda laboriosa. Next base: position 629,191 of record NW_017100212.1, on the reverse strand, counting down.
GGCGTTGTTTCGTGTATGAAGAAGTAGGTAACGTGTCAAACAAATTTCGCAGTCAAATAAAAATTGGAGGTTATGAAAAAAAATATCAAAATCAAATTAATTAAACGTTGAAAACGAATTAGGATAATTCGTCTGCTGTTCGTATCAACTTGTAGATCCACCTTTACGAAACGAACGAGCTATCAATCCATTTTTCGAAGTAGGGAACCTGTGATACCACCGAGAAGCTTAGATACCACACATACACAACCGGAATACAACTAATAGCTCGTCGTCACGCGAAAATATCTAACAAGTAGAAAGAAACGTTTCCAGTTGCAGCTGTAACATCACCCTTGGCAAATAAATGGTAAACAAGACAGACTATTTTCCATTTAATTACGACACGGTATAATTTAACCATTAGTCAAAGCAGTAGCGATTTGTATGAATTTTTCCCTTCCCTGATTGCTTTACGTTATTCTGAAAATAGCCTCTCGAGCGTCATTTTTATAACCTGTACCACACCGGACGGAGAGGTTAATTTCTCACGAGACGATCTTTGTTCCCCGCCGTGACATCGTAAACCGGTGACGCCAACGGCCACGGTTGGAAGGGAGGTGAAACGGGAAAAAAACGTCCGTTTAAAAAGCAATATAACGC